>NW_023458560.1:56818651-56895481 GCF_013731165.1 Rhagoletis pomonella
TTACCCGGTTTTTTCTTAATTTCAAAATCTGGAACCTGTTTTTTTTTTAATTGCATTTTTTCGAATAACTGGAAACCCTGTTTTGTAAAAAAGGCGAATAATAGAACACTCTAGTAAGTAGCTAATCTTGAAACATACTCGTGAGTTGTGAGCCTAAGTCATAAGTAAGTAGCCAATCTTTAACCATCATTTTGGGGCCGTTCGAGGTTTATCGGGTTATCTTCAGTAGTTCTTTGGGATTTCCTGGGACTTTTCGGGGCCTTCTGACTTCTTTTCGGGGCAATTCGAAACTTCTTGATACTTTGTGAGATTTTGTGAAATCACATCTGAATTTTTTCTAGAATTTCTTGCCATTTTTCGGCACTTTTTTTTTATTTCTCGAAACCTTTCGTATCTTTTTCAAGACATTTCAGTTTTTTCGCGTCATTTCGGGGTTTTTTCTAGACTTTTTGAGATTTCATCGGATTTTTTTAAGATTTTCTTTAGATTTCTGCAAACTATTTCGGGAAAATCTGAGTTTCAGAATCTCGTTAGGCTTCTTTAAGTCTTTTGGAGACATCATCAAAATTTTCCAGGATTTTTCGTTACTTTTCGGGTAATCCCGCCGTTTATCCGCGGCTTTTCGAACTATTTTTCGAAACCGTTAGAGTTTTTCGAGACTTCTATGTTTTATCAGAATTTCTTAGAGACTTTTTCTTCACTGCAAACTTTTCGAAATTTCTCGAGACGGATTTATTATTTCCCCCGGAACTATTCTGACTTCTTTGAGTCTCTTTGAGATCTAGTAGAAGACTAGGAGATCTAGAACTTCTAGGAATTTCTTTCATTAATTTGGTATTTTCCGGATCATTTTCGAAATTTCTCGAAATGTGTTTCGTGATTTTTTTTTAATCTTCCAAACCTTTAGTTTATATTAAAATGTTTTCATGTGATTTATTGACTTGATGAGGTTTTATGAGAATTTTCAGTATTTTTAGTGATTTTTTTTGGGAAGTTTCTTCTTTTATTCGAGCCTCTTCGAGATATTTGCAAGAGTTTCTTGGTTTTTTTCTGACTTGCCGTTATAATTTCGGGAATTTGAAAGGATTAATAGAAAGTTTTGGGGCGTTTCGGTATTTTTGAGAGATTTTCTTGTCAGATTTGTCGCATATTTTTAGGTCTCCACATTTTTATTCAGAGTTTCTCGTATTTTTTCACTGGAATAAGTCGCGACTTTTTCTTATTATTTCGGACATTCTTGATATCTTCGAGACTTCTGCATATTATTCTGACTTGCGGGAGTGTTTCAGGATTTTCCCAGATCTTTTGACATCTCATATATATTTTCTTGAAGTTTTCGGATTTTTTCAAGGCTTTTCAGATTTCAGTCGAAATTTTTCGAAGCTTTTTTTTGGCATTCGAAACTTACCGTAATATTTTAGAAATTTCTATTCTGTTTCGAAATTTTCCGAGACTTTCTCGCTTTTTTCAGGCTTTCCTTTTATTTGGTAATTTTCAGAATTTCACGACCTTGACCGGTAATTTCCCCGATATTGTCGCCGGCATTATCGGACCTTTTCTATTTTATTCAAGAGTTTTTGAGATCTTTTTAAAACTTTGGATTTCTTCGAGACGTTACACGATTTTTCGGTGTTTTGAGGACTTTTAGAAATGTTTTCGCTATTTTTCGGGACTTTCTTTTATTTGGGAATTTTCGACGATTTATCGGATCCTTTTGTGTTGTATTCAGGACTTTTAGAATTTTTTTTTAAACATTTCGGATTTCTTCGAGATTTTTCAGGGTTATTTTGTGGACTTTTGGATATGTTTTTTCGATTTTTCGGCATTTTGGTTTGTTTGAGAAGTTTAGAGAGTTTTGCCAGATTTATTGGATGTTTTTCTTTTTTTGTTCGGGACTTTTAGACATTTAGACATTTAAACCTTTCGGACTTCCTCTAAATATTTCGCGATTTTGCGTTTTTTTTTGTGTACTTCTAGAGAGTTCTCCGCGAGTTTTCGGGACTTTCTTTTATTTTGGAATTTTCAGGATTTTTACGAAACTAGCCGGTATTTTCACCAGATTGATCGGACCTTTTCTCTTTTATTCAGAACTTTTAGAGATTTTTTTTTTGAAACCTTTCTGATTTCTTCGAGACTTATCGTTACTTTTCGTGTTTTTTTGTGGAGTTTTTCGTATTTCTCGCAAATTTTCTTGCTTAATTCGGAAAATTTTTAGGATTTTTTTTACTTTTCGAAAAACGCTGGAAATATTTTTGGAATATGTTGTTTTGTTTTAAGAATTTTTTATTGGGGACTACAAATTTTTGAAGATGCTCGTTTTTTTTTTTAGTTTTTTAGGATTAGGCTTTTCGTATTTATTCCCGACTTTTTTGAAAGTTTTAAGATTCAAAGGTACAGCTAAACTTTAATTTTGCTCCGTGTAAAGTAAAAATCAAAAGTCTGTTGCTATTTTCTGCTCAGAACATAGATAGGTATGTATGTACATGTGTAAATACATAAAATTTCAATTCAAATATTTGACTACTGAAATATGTAGAAGCAAACGAGACAATTTTTCAAGCCATACATTACTAAGGAACAATAACTTCACCATTGCTTTATTTTGTCGGAGCATACCAATTCTTGAGTAAAGAAACAATTTTCAAATTGTAAAGTCATTTGCACGTATTCACACGAAGCAATTAAAGTTGTGCAACACGTGCAACAATGCCACATGCAGCTTGCGAGATTGATTGTGTGTGTGTGTGTGAATGTGCAAATTGCATGAAATTGTGTACAAATTTGTAAAAGAGTGTCACTGGGAGTGAATGTGTGTGTGTGTGTGTCTGCTAGCAAGTGACATTTACAACTTGCGAAAAATGCTCCATTTGTTTGGCGACGTACGTAGCTGCTGATACAACATGCGGGGCATATATATAAGAGCAATTTTACGCCCTGAAATATGCAACAGGAAAAAATAAAAAGTGTTGAGAAAACAATTGCCTGAGCAAAAGTGGAATGCAATGCAGACACAGCGTCCTTCTTCATAGACAGGGTTTTTCAATAAAGTAAACTCAACTTGGCATAGAGGTCTTTGATAACTCCACTTTAAGTTTTGCAGCCAGTAGCCAAAGCTTACAAATGAAGCTCTTCGTGTGTTTTTAATCAAAGAACTCTCGATTGAGCGTTTACGATGCATGACGGTGTCTTAATTAATATTGCATTTTAAGAGCTCCTATTGAAAACCCCTTTGTATTTATGTATGTAATGATGCACGTCCATGTTGCAACTGCCTCAATTTGGCAACGTGTTGCTTGAAAAACAATGAACGTGGCGAAAATTCGCGAAAATTGTTTGCCAATTCTCAATTTAAGAAGTCTCTAGTGATTGCGGCCCACCACTTTGCCACTCTTTCACATTGCCTTTGTCTACTGTTCTCACTTGCGGCTGTTACACCATTCATACTCTGCCATCAGATAGGCAATGCAATTGATGTGAAGGGCTATTGAAAAATCACACTGAAGTGGAAGTGAAAAGGATAGGTAGGCAGTCGATGAGCAGGGTAAGAAAAAAATTTTTAAATTGCGAATGAAAAACGAGGAAAAAGAAAGAAAATGCAGCAAGTAAAGAAGAAAGCAAGCACACAACAACATTGGCTGAGGGGAAAAACAGTTGAGGCGCCTGAAGCGTTGCGTTTGTATTTTGTGCAGCGTTTGGCTTATGCTTCCTTCCGTACATGCAGAAATACAAAGAGAAGAGGATAAAGTGCATCTTTACACAGTCGGAAATAGAATGTCTTTCCAAAGACGAGCTGGGAGTTGCGCAGTTTTCATTTAAATATGTTTCTACGATATTATTCCGAGGCATCGGCACTTCTTTTGACGTAGAATACGTCTTACCTTAAGGTATGGGGGCTATGTTCAAATGTTGTAGTTGTAATTTTTAGAGCTTCACAAAAACGCTTATTGCACGAGAACTAATAAAGCGATTTCAAAGAAAAGTGTGGTGTTTCAAAGATAAAATTCCAAACCTGTCGACAGATTCATTTTTGTAAATAACCAATTCGGTTTCTGTCGTAAAAACAACGGTAAACATTGCCTTATTTTGGGGTCAATTTTGAGCCTTTAAACTGCTCTAGCAACTTATTGTTGGCATATATAACTTTCATTTTCGGGATATAAGTTCTTTGGAGCAGTAGAAATATTATCGGGTACAAATTTTATATAAATTTAACAAATATTGAGCATTTTAAGGCAAAAAATTGTTGAAAAAATTTGCAAATTTTTTTCATTACCAAAATGCTCGAAAACCGCTCGAATGATTTTGTTTTTGTTTTCTTTAATCAAAAATTCAAGAGTTTTCCTTTCGTTTGGTATACGGGAAGTATTGGTTGATATCTTCTATATATGTTTATTTTATTCAAATATATGGGCATAAATGATTTTCCATACAAAATCACCTCGTCATCATTTTGCAAACACGTGCATATGTTGGAAGTGTGGGAAGGAGACAAAAAGTATGTATGCGTATGTAATGCGGCTTTTGATAAACAGAGGCGCGCTATTTATAACCTAATCGCAGCGTGTGTACATATGTAAATACATACATACGTACATATGTTGATTGCAGTTAATGTGGATCTGTTTCTATTCTTAGTGTGATTTCGTTTTTGACTTGGATATGCTCTTAACCATACCACGTATTCTACGTTTAAATATAGCGGCTGTATCTCCGATACAGCCTGCAGACCAAGACGAAGGCGCTGGACTGTTCCTTTTTTTATTTGGAATTTTTTGGATTTTCTCAAGATTCTTTGTCTTTTTGGGGCATTCACTGGAACTTTTATTAGTTTTGTTTATTTGGTATTTTCCTCGATATTTTCCAGACTTTTGGGACCTGTTCGGTATTCAAAAGCATACTTTTCTTTTATTTTTTATTTATTATTTATTATTTATTATTGCTTTTAATTTCTCCGAGCTGTACCAGATTTTAATTCTAATTTCAACGAGACCTTCATTTTTTGGTTCAGGACTTTTCGGAAGTTTTTCGGGTCTTTTCGAAATTTTTTCAGGATTTCCGTACATAGGTTTTGTCGGAGCTTCTCGTAATTTTTCTTCTTTTAATCAGGATTTTGTTTTTTTAAACAGTTCGGATTCTTCAAAGATTTTTTTGAATGTATTCGAGATTACTGGGAAGTTAATAAGTGTTCCGCATTTACCTTCTTATATTTTGGGACTTTTCGATATTTTTTCGGGATTTACGTGAAATTTATTGAATCATTCAAAGAATGTATACGATCCACTCAAGCCATTAATGAGGTGAAGGCTAATTTACCCCCTGCCCTACGTGCCAGTTCGGATAAGGCTTGTCCATCTCGTCAGCCTATTAGCCGTAGTCCTGTTTCCTGGTGGAACAAGAAGCTTCATAAGTTGAGGGGTGAGTAGAGGAAACTCCTTTCTTTTCTATACGCGTCGTTTTGTGCCTCGTTCCGAATAATAAGTATATTTACCAGGCCTTAAAGCATACTGATAAGACCCAAACGTTGACGGTGAGCCTCTTAGCCTTTATCGCACATCTCCCAGTTAGACCATGCATGACCAAAGAATCGTGCAGGATGGCGAAGATTCTATCCAAGGAAAGCAGCAATCCTTACCTCCTAAAATATGAAGATGGAAAGTGTACCAGTAGTTCGAAGGACAAATTAGTACTTCTTCCTCGGGCCGATACACCACATCACGCTGGAGAAGATTGAATGAAATGGGCACGTAGAAATCTTCGGGTCCGGACGTGATCCCTCCAGTAATGACACATTAGACTCAATTTCGTCAACTAAGTTAGTGTAGCGGCCATAGAGTAGCATCCTAGGAATTCAAAACTTACTAGTCAACTGAATTTCAACCATGCTTCCTACAGAGATTGTAAACGTTAACTTTCCTTGAACGGACATACTCTTTCTCTTCCTTTGGTGGTAAGTATTCGGCAGTTATTCTTACAACGAAACTAAACTTGAAATACGAACACAGAACACCGAATTAAAGGCGCCTTGGTGCCCTGTATGCTTGCACGAAAATCTGCTATGGATGTATGAGGCTGTGCTTCGGCCAATTGTGGCATACGGTCCACTACTGTTGGTTTGGTGGAAAGCATGGACGTACTATACAGAACTCTTTCAACGACCTAAGTCTTTGCTATCAAGAATGATAAGTATCATTTCTGGCATAATAAAACAATGCTGAGGCTATGCTACTGCCTTAGCTGAGAGGCTTGTCGTTGCAATGATCTGCATTCTGGGCAAAAGCAGCATTCATGGCAAAGAAGTGGCCTACGAACCAGCCAGAAACGGGTCGGCTCTTGGTATCTCCCAACCGAACGCAAAGTAGTTTCACTTCAAAAAGGACCATACTAACAGCCGTACTCGAAAACATAAAATAATTTAGCTCTAAGGAGTACTTAACTAGTGATCGTTAAATCTGGTAATTAATATTTCCTCTCAGAATTGAAAGATAAGGGCTATTTTTTTCACTTTTTTGTTTCAGTTTGAAATCAATTATAAAAATAAATATTTGTTTTGTGCACTCTGGCGTTCCATTCGAGCGGTGTTTTTTTTAAATTAATTTTTTTATTTTAATTTTCTTTTAAATTTTACATTGTACTGTTTAAAAAAAAATAAAAATTAATTTCACTTAATTTTTAGAATCCTATTTTATTTATTTTTTTCTTTTTTAATTTTGTTTTTTTTAGTATCTAGATTTTTTTGTGTTAAAGAGAAAAATACTTTTTAGTTTCATTTCATTTTTGGAAACTTATTTATCTTTTTTAGCTTGCTTTTAATTTTTAGATTTTATTGTTTTAAAAAAATTTAATTTATGTAATTTTTAGAAACTGATTCTGGCAACAGTCTTGAAAGATATTTTATGTATTTCGAATGGCTAATTGAAAGCAAAAATAAATTAAATATGTTTCTAAAAATAAAATTAAATAAAAAAATATATTTCTCTAAAAATTGGAAGAAATCTAAAAAAAAAAAAAAAAATTTAAACTAAAAGACAAAAATTAAATAAATTTCAACGAAGCTATAAAAAACCATTTACTATTTAAAACAACAAAATCTAAAAATTAAATTAAAAGAGGGAAAAAAATTTCGCTGCCAACTGGGCGATTGCGATTGTTGAATTGACATTTATTGAAAACAAACAAAAAATTTACAATCATTTGTTAAGTAGTTAAGTAAAGGTTTTCTTTTCTGAGAGGGACTTTTTTTCAAATCGGTACTGAGGAACTCCTCAAGTAATCATAAAACGATTCTGAGTGCGGCTGTACGAGTTAAATCTATCTTACGAATATTTACTGTTCTTGATTCAAACTATTCCGTGTCGCATACTTGCCAGCAACTTTTCCCCCTATGCGTTCTGAGTTTCAAATACACTTACTTATGCACTTATCTTTCCCTTAATAATAATTTGTTGTCTTTTTTTATAGAATTCGAAACTCTGCTAAAATTTCGCTCCAATTACTTTCGGGCTCATCCAAAGAAACGGAACGCAAAGCAGCTTCCAGTTAAAAGCAAATTAGTGTTTTTGTCACTTACAAGGCGTACGCGTTATATTTAGACTTTGTTGTTTTCTAAATGAAATATGCCTTAATGTTCCAAGTCAAGAAAAAAAATAAATTAAAACATTAAACTACTTGTGTTTGGCTTAAAAGCGAATTTGAGTACAAGCATTATAAAATGACGCAAAAAAGTGGATACGAAAATAACAAAAAAAAAAGTTATGTTAAAAAATTTCCTCATCTGCAAAGGGAGCCATTACCGAATTTCAACTTGAAATAGTAGAACCATCTAAGGCATTAACAACAAAACCAACAAAATATAAAACACTCAAAAACAACACGATGCTGCAATACAAGTTCTCACTTTCTTACAACAAGAAATGTATTTACAAAAAAAAAAAACAAGACGCAACAACTACTCAACATTAGTAGCCGACGGGTAAAAGGCACCAAAGTGAATTGGCGTGGAGGAGGAAAAAAAAAAGTGTAGACAAAAGACTTAAAGCACTCAAGGCGCCATAGACGAGGTTACGACAAGGACCAAAAAAGGAGCGCAGCCAAAAAGTTAAGCTGCGACACGCGTGCGACACTACAGATAGTGCAGAGGCAGAAAAAAAAAATGTGAGCACCAAAAAAGAAGGAAATTAAAAAGTACGCAAAAAGCGACAGCTTGGAAAGAAATCCAACTGCAAAGGCGAAGGCAAAGCCAAAGCCAAAGCCAAACAGACTACCGAAAAAAAAGTACAAAGTATTCGTAAGAACCCAACTGCATCTGAGAGTTTTTTTTTTGCATCAAGCTGATATTAAGAGCGCGCAAAGAAATGAAAATAATTAGGCGAGAAGCACACTAGAAAATGAAGAAGAAGAAATAGCAATGATGGGCGCTAAATATAGGGGTGCTGAAGAAAGCGCGAAAAATCGTTACAGCAAAGTGCTTGGCAAGCAGTGGCGGAGAGCAAACTGCCGGAAAGTTAAGTGAGCAAGAAGGCGCGTGAAGGTACAAGTGGCACATGCACCAACCAGCCAGCCATCCAGCCAGTCGTGCATAAGTGCATGCACACCTACCCACATATATACATATATATACATATATATGCACTGAGACAAAGTAAGCCAAGCGTAGCAGACAATACTTGTGAAGTCGATACGTACGACAAGCACAGCCATTCAAGGACGTTCCGTCGCGTAAATTCTGTTTCGCTTAAATGCATGCGAATTTGGCGTTGTAAAAAATTCGAAAGTTTAAGAACAACAACGAATGCATAATGGAAAATTGAGGGGTATACTTGTATTGGAGGATGATTTTAAAGCAATATGGCACAAGCGATTGCATGATCCGGGTCTTGAGAGTCAAAAAATATTTAAAATACTAAAAGAAAAACGAAAATATTTGCGAAGCGCGCTGTATAAGTTCTCGCCACTTCGTTAGTCTATCAGCCACCCGTGTAACGCATTGGGGTTTCACTGCGGCTTATTCGGTTTATAGGCTCACTGAAATTGCAGCGTCTACCCAG
The DNA here is from genome assembly GCF_013731165.1 of Rhagoletis pomonella. NCBI lineage: Eukaryota > Metazoa > Arthropoda > Insecta > Diptera > Tephritidae > Rhagoletis > Rhagoletis pomonella. Next base: position 56,827,696 of record NW_023458560.1, read on the forward strand.
CTAGAGGTGCGGCTGCAATGAAAAAGTGCCATTTCTAAGGAAACTTAAACCCCGAATGAGACTCGCTATTTGTGTTGTCGGCCAAAACCGGTTTTAATACATGCGTTTGGAAAGTCTGGACCTTTAATGGAGAAGGTACAAGCAGACTAAGTCCATCCAAGAAACTCCAGGCAAAAAACTTTTTGTCCAACGTCGAGGTTTGTTGATGTTGTTGTAGCGGCAATACTATGCACCGCCTATTTCATGGTAGGTGGTGACCGACTCCCTCTGAATGCCGTTGATTGCTCGTCGGTAAGTCGTTGGGTCCAGTGGCTGTTCGAATGCCTTGTAAACGAATACGTGCGCCCTGGCGTGCCTGGGCGTGGGCTCCTCCACTAGCAGGGGTCTGTCGGGCCACGTCTATGGCGCCCCACCAGGAACTGCATGCAGAACTGCCTTTATAACCAGCCGACCAATTTCCTTGTATGTTGTCAACAGAGTTTCTTTGTCTTTGCCCCAGGTGCTTCTGGCGAACGACTTGAGGACCTTGTTGCGGCTATGTACTTTGTTGACAGCTGTGGTTGTGTGCGCGGAGAAGGAGAGCAGGCTATCAAATATAACCCCTAAAATTTTCGGGTTTTTCACCGTCGGAATTGGTGTGCCATCGACATGAATGCCTAATTGAAGCCTGACCTCTCCTTCGTTCAGGTGGTGAAGAGGGTCGCCGTTGATTTCATTGGGGAGTGTGTTAATTTCCTTGCAGTGAAGAAGCGAGAAATATCGGAGAGATAGCCTTTTATTTTTGAGCAGAGGCCATCAATTCTATTGCCAGACGCCAATTTCGAGCAATCGTCAGAGTATGAGATCAGGGAAACTCCTTCAGGTGGCTGAGGGCAGTGGCAACCGTTGAGAATTTTCAGAAAGCCGCAAAAAAGGAGGCATTGACGAAAAAAAGGGTCACTGTTATTTTTGCTTTTCTTTACTAGAAACGAATATATCTGTTGAATTGAAAAAACAAAAACAGCGGGATAAGCTTTGCTCAAAACAGGATTGCAAGCATACACATAAATCTGGTTGCTGCAAGTGAAGAGTTGCATTTGCTTTGAAAGTTTTAAGTGATGAATTTTTTCGTACTTATAGGGAGAAATATTTTTTAGTAGCATGGCTCGCACATAATTTTGGAAAAGGGTCAAAAAATCTATATTTTCAAAAACTTGGGTCAAAGGGTATTGGCGCTTAAAAAGGGTCAAATTGCCCCTCGTCGTCGTACAACGGCAACACTGGCCGAGAATATAGTAAAAGAAAGGAAGTGAGTGTGGCACCGTGATAGTAAAGAAAAAAATGGAAAATATAATTGCAGCAAGAACTATTACTGGAAGTGGCAAAGGAGAAGATAAGTTCCTGTCAAGAGTCCTATTTATTCCCACACGCCTCCCATTTCAATTTAAACATTTGCAGTAATCTCTGAGAAGCGAAAACTGTTCACAGTAGCGGCCTGTGGTATTTCATGAATGCTTCGAATTTTGGCCGTACTTTTGGATTTCGGCCGCACTGTGCGTCATTAGAAGATCTACTAGTGCAGCTCCCAAAAAAAAAGTATTATTGGAAAAGTCCTGACCGGATGCGTCGCATTTAGAAGCGTTCCGCATTAGAAGGTATGCGTTCAGAGACTGAATTATACGTATGGACATATGTATGTAGATATGTTCATTCATGTACGTACATGATTTTGTTTATACGTTTATTGGAAGACGACGCTCTACACCCTCGAAAAAAAAATTCTAAAAAATCAACCGCAATTTTTAATGACTTGAAACTTGAACTTTGTTGCACAAAACTACATACTTGAAAATTTTCTAAAAATTCTGAATAAAAAGTTAGAAATTTGCATTAAATTTTTTTTTGGTTTATATAATTTTTGTAAACTTTGTGCAAGCCTTAAAACTGTTATTTATATTATATTTTCGGTTACTGATCGAACTATATTTTAAAGGAAATTTATTAAAAATAAATAAATAAACTATCTTGTTGAACTCAGCTGTATGTACAATATACATACACTTCCACGAAGACCTATCGCAACTTAAAGCTCTTGCTAAGTAGTCGTTCGTGCTGTTGCTTCAATTTCCCTATTCGCTTTTTTTGCACCTTTCGACAGTTTTAGTGGACTTAAGCTGCTTTGGTTTTATTGCTAGTCACTACGATCATAATACCTTAAGACTTTAGCAGACGATAATGATTTTGTTTTTATTTTTATTTTTTATATTACGCTTTTTTTCTTTGTTTTTGAGTACGTAGCTTAATTTTTTGTTCTTAGCTGTGCTTTACTTCAAGTTGGCTTCACAGATTTTGCAAGCGAAAAAAAACAGTTCTAGTTCAACACATTTTTTTCGCCCTCTTTATGCCATTACACTGCTCATTGTTGTGCGCTATAATGCGTAAGGGAAAAATTTCTCAGCTGCCAACTTTATTTACCTCGTTCTTCGTAATTAAATTTTTTGCAAGTTGGAATTTTTTTCTTCGACTTTGATGATTATATTGTTTTAGTGTGCACTCTTTTTTCTTTTTTTTTTTGATTTTTTTCTGCTTGTTACTTTATTTGCTTACAACACTTCAGCGCTTTTGCTTGATGACCTTTTATATATATTTTTTTTTTTCTTTTTCATTTTTTCAAGTGAGGCAAGCTTAAAGTGTTGCGCCTTTTGGCATTTACGCCACACTTTTTCATGTTCGTTTGCTGGACAATTATATTCATTCTTACACGGCTATATGCATACATAGTATAAATGTATGTATGTATGTATGTATGTAGAAAAGAGTGAGTATATTTTTTTAATTTATGTGTGTGTGCGCCCTCTTGCCACAGACCCAGTTTCGCAAAATTGCTTTAATACATAAATTTACACTTTTTCACGCACAATCAGACACACTTGCACAAACGCACAAGCACGTGCGTATATACCTACTCAAGCGTAATATATATTTATAGACATGATTTCGAGCCCATATTTGTCGCACTAATTTAAGTATTTTATTTATTTATGGCTGTGGCGCCTCGTGGCCATTGTCCGTGTCGTTATAGATATACAGTTATATGTATGTAAGTATGTATGCCTACTTTTATTTATTTATGCACTCGATTTTTTTGTTAAGCTTTATATAGCAATATAGCAATATTTTCTGCTTGCCACGCTTTCCCCTTGCAATTTTACTTATTTATTGTTTCAGTCGTTCTATGCGTTTGTTTTTTTTTTGCCATTTGTGATTTTCATTTTTATTAACGTTGGTATTTATTGCCGCGTCGCGCACGCGAATGAAAATTAATTGCAAAATTCCATTTGGTTGCCCAGCGGTAAAGCGTGGCAGGCATCCACCAGGAGGCACTCCAGGACTCCAACAACGCTTGGCTAGCAGCCACAAGAATAAATAGCAGCAGATCGGCAGCAGCGGCGGCAACAGTTGCTCCTTTTGAGATAGTAGCAGCGAGAATGCCAGCAAATTCGCTTGGGTCAAGTTGACTTTTATGTCTGCTTTTGTTGTTTCCTCAGCGTTTACTTCGCGCTTCGACCGCAACAGCTATGATGGCATGCCATGCTGCGATTTATCTTGCACGCTCGCTTCATCGCAGCGTTTTTTTAACTACCATCGACGACGGCAGGCGGGCTAGCCACCACACGCCAATGACTTAATTTCAATTATACGATTTAAGGCAGCTGTGTTAGAGGCACTTTTTTGTTGTTGTTGTTGGCTTGAATTCCACCTTTTTTTCTACCACTGCTTTCGTAATTGGCCAGCAGGTATGCGCACTTGGAAAAATGATGTAGCCCGTAATTAAAATGCGGGTAAAATTTTTAAAAATTTTTTTCCTTAAATACGAATAAATAATAAATATTTAGCTCCATGACCCAGAAAAATGTGACTCGCAAAAAATTTCTGAGAAGGGTTGAATGAATTGGGTTTCAATTTGAGTGGTTAAATTTTATATTAATTTCGTTGAGCGTAACTTTTTGTTCGAAGGTATTTTTGCACTTGAATTATGCGCACGAAATTTTAGATGATTGCGCTCTTTTCCTTTTTGTTTTTTTTTCCTAAGAAATTTTTAAACGAGAAGCTTAATTTTCAGCACATTCAAAGGCTCATTGGAATTCAGTCTATTTGTACAGCGAACAATCAATTTGAAAGCACAACATTTACACACACCAGCATCTGGAAAAGACTGTTTTCAGATTTTGAAGCGAAAAATAAAAGTAAGGATTTTGCGGTCTTGTCTTGTCATTTGGAAAAAAATCTGCATTTTTGCAATACCTGGGGATTTTTATACATTTTTTTGTTTGATTTTTCAACGAGTTTTTTTAAACTAATTTTTGAGTTTTTTTCGCGGTTTTTTCGTTTTCCTGGAATTTTTAGGGACATGGGTGTGTTGTTTTTAAGGACTTAAAGGTATTTTTGACATGTTTTAAGATTTATCCAGCAATTTTTTATTCTTTCTCTGAGTTTTTTTGTGATTTTTTGGTATTTTTTTTTTTGTTTTTCTGGCTTTTTTAGGGAAGTAGCGGTATTTGTCGGAACTTTCTGGGATTTCTCAAGTTGAATTTTTTAGTATTTTAAAGACTTGTTCGTAACTTGTATAGAAATTTTTGAAAGACCTATGGGGAATCTTAGGCAATTTTCTGTCTCTCGATAGGGGATCCTCGTACTTTTTTCAGAATTTATCGATACTTTTAAAGACTTTTCGAAAGCTTAAGGAATTTTTTGGAATTTTTTCATTTTATCCAGAAACTTTGCGGGAAATATCGGAAATTGTTTAGTTGTTTAAGGATTTTTGGCACATCTTTTGGGATCTAATCAGAGATTTTTTCATGCCTTTTCGGAGTTTTTAAGACAATTGACTTTGATTTAGCAGCCTATATAAAAAGAACTTTGGGATCTTAAATATTGTACTAATATTCTTTATAATAATAAATGAAAATGAAATAAATGAAATGAATTTTCGACACTTTCTGGGACTTTTGTGAATATTTTGTAATGCCTTTTCGGAGTTTTTTTTTGGATTGTTTAGGGACTTTTAGGTATTCTTGTTAGGTATCTCTAAGGGTTTACAAGGATTTTTAAGGATGTTACTGTTTTTCTAAAATTCTAAGGACTTTTTGGTATTATTTAGGCACCTTTCGGCATTTCCTTGAACCTTTTGGGACTTTTTAGTGAATTTTTCAAAATTTGTAAGGACGTTTTTCGGCACATTTTGGTATTTTCAGCCCTTTTTGGAATTTTTTTTTACATTTTTTTTTATTTTGCATTCCATTTAGTTCTGCCAGACTACAGAAGAACACATTGGCGATTAATCGGACAACAACAAACAAACTCATTCCCGATAATCTGTATCTTTCCATGCACATCTATGATAAACAGATTTTCGGGACGTTAGTCTACAATGAATGATCCCTTTCGGCCTGGATGTGATCGAAGTCTTGTACTTCCACGAATAGCTAGTCCACAACCAAACACCACAAGACTGCTGATGGCCCAGTATATCTCGCTGTGCATATCCTCTTCCAACCTCTGCTATATTACAAACACCATATACTCTTACATAACCAGATATTGTAGTTAACATCGAGTGGATCTATCTTATGATGGTCTCACCTATTCCATGAAACTTTGCCGTTAACCACCGTTGATCCAGTTTACTCTTGGACAGCGCGTTTCAAGCTCTTCAACATTAAATATATAGAGCGTTTTCCGAAATAGAAGAATACGCTAAACCAGCTTAAACCTTATACAACCTTTTTAATGTTTTGTGAGCTGGCGATATTCCAACGACCATTCTATATGACTTCAGATTACACAAATATTTTGTTAGATTTATTAAATACTCGAAAATATTCAGTTAAAAATTATTGCGTATTAAATTCGTATAAAAAAAAATATTACAACTCTAAAACCCATACATATTTTAAATTCATTTATTCTGAGTATTCTCATCTTAGCTTATTACGTATTCAACAAATACTTACTAAGTACATCAAATCCTCAGTAGACTCATCTTCAAATGATATACTTATTATGAATTTCAGCGCAAATTTGCAGCCAAAGAAAACTGTATTATTAAATAGCATAATACACAATCGACTCGCAGGACTCGAAGCAATCATTGGCTGCGCTGAAAAAAAATGCCGAGGAGAGGAAAGAAGAAGAGGAAACAAGTTAGCATGCAAAGTATTTAGACCTCCCAAATGGCAATTTCAACTTGGCTGACTTTGTTTCGTGCATACTGACAAACACACACACTCAAATATATTTGAAACATCCGCGTCGACATATGTATGTACACGCACACCAACATTGCGAAAAAAAAATCGCTTACATGCTACGCCTGCAACAGACACCCCCTCCATACACACTTGTCCACGAGCATTAACTTTTCCTATTCAACAACATCTTTCGTTGATCTTGAACCGTATGAATGTATACGCTGGCCTCCTTTTTTGTTGTCTTCGCTTTTGTTTTTGCATTTGCATTTATTTCGTTCGTTTACTAACTAATGCAAACTGTTCCGTTGCGCTGCTTGTGAACTTTCAGCGATTATGAATCTCTGGTGTATGACGTCAAGGTAAAGTGCGCTGCTGCGACCGGCGATGTTGGCTGCCGGCTGCTGACTGCAGCTAACTAATACCAATAACAATAATAAAGGAAGCAACGAGAAAAAAAGAAAAGAAATCAGCAACAGCGAATGGCATCCCGCACAAAATTCACTTTGAAAGTTTTATCTGCGCTGCGTTGCGCTGCTCGTACAAAGTTATTTAGAACTGGCGTACGTACGCATGGTTGGTCGGTCGGACGTATGAAGGTACATGCACTTTGTTTTATTTGTTCTTGTATTTTCTATGTCGTTTGTGTATTTGCGCATATAGCAAATAGAGGGCAGCGAATGCTCCCCTACGTATGGGCATACGAATGTGTGTACATATGTATGTATGTACGTCCATGCAATTGCATTCAGTCATTCATTTGTTCGCATTTAGTGATGTTACGTATACGCCCCGTTGTGTCGCACTCTGTAAATGTGTTACCCAAGTAACAGTTGTTGTTCGGAGATGCTATTTATCTGATGAGTTTTTGAAAATAACAAAGAAATTTAGCTGAAACCGATTGCACAGAATTCGTAGACTTTTTTCTGAAATAAAATTTCATTTCGTAAGTTTGTATTTGGTTTTTCTAAAATGAGCTCATGTCAGGTTGCCAAAACGACAAGAATACAGTAGCTTCAGTGTTTAGGTTACGGTATTAGCTTTAATGAAAGCAAGGGATGACTCTCAGCTAAATTTGATTATCGATTTTATTCCAAGAAGCTTTGCGAGTGATATTGAGATACAATGGTGTCTCGAGCTAATTGTTAAAGTGAAAGCTTGAGGTGTTCGATTTCCAAATTTGACAGCTTTTCAATTGATTTCGATATTTATCCTATTAATTTCATACAAATATACATACATACATATTACCCTGAAGGAAAGCTTGGTACAATTGTGTGTGTATGTTTTTTTATATTTAACGCTAAGACGGTTAGCCTTATTTCAATGAAATTTAGCACACAAATATATTATAGCTTAGTTTTACATCGGCATATTTTTGGAAGAGAGTTGCCACCTTTTTCGATAGCCAGAATCAATTAATTTATAAACAATAAAATATTACAACAATGTGGGTGTCAATTGAAAGCGGCCAAAAACGAGTACTTGTTTTTTTTAATATATTTGAAGAGGGTTGCCACCTGTTCAAAAGCTTTATTTAATTTATAAGTTAAATAAAATATCAAAACAATGTGGGTGTCAAACGAAAGCGGTTCAGAAACGATCTATTTCGAAAATATATTTAAAGAGGGTTGCCACCGGTTAAAAAGTTGAAATCAGTTTAACTAGTTGAATCTCATATCTTAATAAAGGCGAGAGAAGTCCAAGAAATCATTATTTCGCACTTATTTTTTGCCAGGGTTGCCACCTGTGTAGAAATTCAAACTAAGTTGCATTATAAAGTTAGATATATGAAATATTTTAATATGGGTATCAACCGGTAGACGTTTAAACAAACATTATTTCGAAAATATTTCTCAAAAGAGGTGCCACATGTTCAAAACATGTACATATTTAAATCTTTTTAATTATTAATTTAAATGGAATTTTTCTCTTACATAGAAATCAATAGAAGAGAGGTTCAGATCATTTTATGTTTACGTTTTTGAAAAGGGCTGCCCCCTGTTTAAAAATTCAGAATCGGTTAAAAATTCAGAATCAATTAAATTAACAAAATAAATTAAATATTTTAAAATATGTATCAAATGATAGGCGTTTAGTGAGGCCCTGTTTTTTTTTTTAATATTTCTGAAGAGTGTTGCCATCTTCACAGAAAAGTTAAAATCAATTTTATTACATAGTTAATTGAAACCTTTTTTTTGCATATGGGGGTCAATCGGCAATAGTTTAAGGTAGCTTTCTTTCTGTATATACGTTTTTTAAGAGGGTTGCCACTTGTTTAGAAATTTTGAATTAATTTAATTAACCAGTTATTTGAAATATTTTAATTTGGGTATCAAAAAAGCGTAATGAGGAGAAACTTTATTTCGTAAATGTTTTCTACGAGGGTTGCCACATGTTTAGTAATTCAAAGTTAATGTAACTGGTAAGGTTAATAAAATATTTCAATTTGGGTATCAAGCGAGAGAGGTAAGCTTTATTTTAAAAAGAAAGGGAATACTTAAGTTTAATTATAAAATATTTGTGAATGGAGTTTTTACCAATTTAAAAGTTCAAAGCAATTCAATTTAGTGAGATGTTGAATTATAGATTACAATACGGGTGTTGTTTTTAAAAACAAAATTTAACGTCGTTAATTAAATGTAACGTAGAGGTATCTTCAATTCATATATATTTACATACACCAAATTATTTTGAAGCAAGTTTTTTTTTTTGAGAAATATTTTTGAAGAGAGTCTCCAACAGTTTAAAAATGGCATTTGAAAGCATTTTATAATTGAAGAGTTCCAAAATTTATGCAAAAAACACTTTTTTGTTTATGTCAAATAAAATTTAATAATTAGGCATTGATATATAACTAAAATTATATTCATACATACATATAAACACTATCTACGATGGTAAGTTCTTTTTCATACCTGCTGGTTAGATTAAAATTTGGCGCAAACTTTGGCCTTGGGCATAATTTGTATCCAAGAATGCACAGGTAAGAGAAAGCAAAAGCATAAAAATTATCAACATGACGTATACCGTAGAAATATCACGCGGGCAATAGCGCTTTGTACGTAATTTTCATAGAAATTCCAATTACAATGGCAGTGTAAGTGCATTACCACATGCATAATGGCTCACTTGGCAGCCTATTTTTTTCAATTTCTCTTCATTCCAAATGTAATGTGACTGTCTCTGGCGAATATCTTGGCAATATTTTTGTGTTTTTATTTTTTATTTTTTATTTGTCTTTCAGACCAGCCATTTGTGTATTCTGTTTCTTAAATAATCTGCATATGCATCTGTAAGGCTTGAACACACACACACAGAGGCTCATATGTATACAGATAAATGCACACACTCACAGACCCAACAAGCGCTTATGCTCCAATGTACTTATGTAAGTATGTAAATACATACATGCATTTGTAGTAAATAGTCTAGATATCCTTGAGCTGAATGCATAAACATTTTATGCATTGTTACTTGTTGTTGCACACTTTTCGTTTATTATTTTTTCTTCTTCAATTTTCTTTTTTTTTTTATTATTGCATGCTGCTATTATTATTATTGTCATTACCATTTCTGAAATTGCTTTGTCATTAGAGCGCTGTGAAAACTTTTTTTTATATTTATTTTCCATTTTTTTTCCAGCGCTGTGCAACGGAAATGAGAAAATTAGTGGAAAAATGACTGTAAAAATGAAGGAATGTTTGTAAAAGCATAGTTGCTGCTGCGCAAATGCAATTGCAAAAATCAATAAAATCGTCAGAAGGATTTATTGAGAGTTGAATAGGCATTCAATGATTTAATATCGTTTAATTTTAGGGTAAAATTTATCTGTGTTTTGCAGAAATCTTGAAAAAAAATTTTAGAAAAAACCAAAAAAATTTTGGTGAATTTTGACTTTTAACATTTTTACTTACTTTTTATGGAAAAATCAAATTGCGTTTTTTTTTTATTTATTGGCATTACGCGGAAATTCCTGAAATATTCTGAAAAATTTCGAAATCAAGAAAAGTGCCAAAAAATAATTCAAAACACCAAAGAAATTCAAAAGCATAACAAAAAGCTCAGAATTTTCCAAAAATAAAAAAGCTATTAAACCTGAAAAAATCCAACCAAGTTCCAAAAATTCTTAGAAGTAAAAAAAAAAATCAAGAAAAGCAAACTAAATATCTCCAAAAAGTCACGAAAAGCACGGATAAAATAGACGCTCTGTATTCAGAGCCTTAAAATACCTTTGTAAACTCACAGCCTACAAGTACATCTGGCATCCTCAAAAATTTAACTGCTACCCTGTATCAGCTGTTAAAACTTGTCAAATTTTAAATGCAAACTTTCGGTAAGAAATATTTAAGCGGGTGGACAAAAAAGATCGATCACGATAAGAATGGCCTACATATATGTATATATATGTATGTATGTATGAAAGAACCCACACACACAGGACGCCTTTAGCCTTTCTGTGTCTCACCTTCATGTTATAGCAGACAATTTTTTTTTTAAATTTATTTAAATTAATCTAGAATTTCTTTGCAAACAAATTTAAAAATAAATTGACAGAATTCTGAAAAGTAAATATGTACAACTTTATTGCATTCCAATAAAAATTCTTTATCTTTCCTACTTTAGCAAGCACATTTAAATTCTATTACTGCAAAAATGACATTTATCCTGTTCCGACTGTTCAATTTCCTATAGCAAATACTTGGCCAGCTTAAATACATGCTCAGCGTGTGTCAGCCTCTGTGATAAGTGGAATGTGGAAATTGTAAAATGTCTAAACGTTGAATGCTCGCATGTGTTGCATACACAAGTACATGTACATACATATGTACATACATTAGACTGCATCACTCCATATACAAAAAAAAAGTCGGTTCTGTTTTTGCATTGCAATTATAAAACCTATTACATTTTAAGACTTGCACCAAAATATTTCGGAAAAATACTAAGATTTACGTGAGCTGAACCTATTTGAAAATACCACCAAAAATTTATTTTTTTATGAATAAAATTCGATTCTTTAAACATTTTTTGAAAAAAAAAATCACCTCACAAAGCAGGCTAAACAATTTGCATAAAAATATTTGAAAAATTTTAAACTGAATCATAATAATGAGATTTTTTATGCAGTTTTCGAACTTTTTTCAAAGATTGGTTTAAGAAAAACTTGAATAACTAGGGAATGAGATTCTTTGCAAAGAAATAAAATAGGTGAGAAAATAACTTTCCAGTGATACATCATAAGTCTAAATCACTATAGTTATGGCCCAGTTATTCAGATTTTTCTTAAATCAGTCTTTGAAAAAACGGCATCAAAAAACACATTATTATGATTGCGCTGAAAATTTTTTTTTGATTTTTTAAATGCAGATTTTTTAAGCTTAAACTGTTTGGCCACCTAAGGGAAATTTTTTCAAAAAATCATTTATTTTATTTATGAAATATTTTTATTTACATATGAAAAACTTCGTTTTGGAGATACTTTCAAATCGGTCCAGCTCACGTAAATCTTACTATTTTTCCGAAATATTTTGGTGCAAGTCTTCAAATATCTATAATAACTGTGTAAACCTGGTGGAAAATCCGTAACTTTTTTTGGTGATACAGTCTAATGTACATAAATAGATGTGTATGGCTGTTTGTGTATGTACATTTGTATGTGTGCATTTGTATGTGTATGTATTTATCTTGCTATTGGCTATTATCCCCTGGTAAGTACAAACAATGTAGCGGCAATAATGCACTGCCAAAGTACTTTTGCACACAAATGCAAGCAGCTGGCACATACACGCAAACTCACATACACACCAACACATACAAGCAGCACTCATTCAAGCGTACACAAATCATTGGAAATGAAACAAATTGTTAACCACTATTGACGCGTGCTTGTTGGCAAATATGTTTGTATTGGTATTGGTAAACGACACAAAGACTACAAAGCGTACAAAGGAGAGGTCTTACGAGCCTCGTAAGGCAGATGCATGCTCCATTACCAGTTAGCTAGTTTCCACCATTTTACCCATCGTCCTACTCTGTTGCATTGCAATGAGCGGCCGTTAAAAGACATAACAAAAGTGGCAGCAACAGCAGGCAGGCAGCAAAAAGCAACTTTAGCTTTTACGATAGTTAATCTGACTGTTGGCATCAAAGTACTAGACGATACATAAAACACTCACACATAAGCAGTTGAACAGGCCGGGTTGTACTTATATGTATATGTAAATACATTAGGCCGTACAGTGAAAAAAGTTCGGCGTACACCGCTGAGTCTGCTTTTGCAAGGCAATTTCGATTTTTGTTTGTCGAAGTTAGGGGTCGCCTCTTTACATTTTTCGTCATAACTGCGGCATTTATAGTCTCGGGTCTTAAAGTATGATACATCGACGTTTTTGTCTTGACAAGAAAAAACCAATTGCTTTTTCTTAAAATTTCAGACCTTTTACTCGATTTATTCAAATAAATTTAAGTAAAAGCTATAAAATTTTATGGGAAAGCAATTGCTGAGTTTTATTCATACGGTCCAATTTTTTAGCTTCATAGTTCATCAAATTCAAGTATCCACTCAAAATACTTACCCACCCGATCTCAGTTCTTATCACCCTAACGTTTGCTAAGAAAGTATTTATTTTGATTATTACAGTAAAACTATTTTAAAAACATTTTTTTATTGCCGAAAGTAGGTGTCACCGTAAAATGTTATAAGGTGACACCAAGGTTCGGTTAAAAGAAAAATAAAATTTTTTTTCGAAATTACCTTGCAAAATTACTTTGGACTGAACGACGAACTTTTTTTTTGTTTCTTTGTAGGTGGTACGGTCTAATGTACAATACATACATACATACTACATATGTACACACAATACATGTGGATATGTTTGTGTACAAGTGTCCTTAAGCACTTACAAACGAATAAGCATACCATCAAATCCAAACAGACATTACTTATTGTTGCACTCAAAGCGGCGCTTAAGTAGATGTTAAGAAGTGAAAAGTGCAAAAAAGGAAAAGCGAACAAAGAATGATGATTTTGCAGTTTAGAAATTACCTTGTAGGAGTCCCTTAATGTAAAAGCAATTGAAGAAATGAAAAACAAATTTCTAATAATGCCCATAAATATAACACAGCTCCACAAAAAAACATTCTAAAAATATTGGCAGAATCCAGACCAGTCTTATTATACGTTTCTGGGCTCGCTGAATCCAAATCCTTGCGTAATGGAGCCAAAAAACTTGCCTCTGTCACATTATAATCGCCATTTTTATTTTTATTTTTTGATGTTAGAAAAAAATTGTGACGGTATGGAGCAAAATTGTGCTCCGATTTGGATTCAGCGATCCCAAAAACGAATATAGGTTCTGTCACTATTTTTGGAATATTTTTTGAGAAACCATGTAACTCTTCCAGCCTTGAGGCCACAGCTTCAAACTATTTTTCTCCAAAGATCAACAGTTAAACTATATAAGCACATACATAAGTTGAAAGTGAAATTCTCGATTTAAAAATATAACTTGCGCATTTCCATATTCCTTATAGGTATAGAAAATGTTGCCTCGATCAAATTCGGTGTTAATTTTTTATTACCACTCTAGTTCCTTTGCACAATTTCGGCGCGTTCCAGTTCCGAATGAGCCCCATTGGATATCCAAAATATTAAATTAAATTTATAACTTATTATCATAATTGTTTACCGGATCGTCTCCCATCAATTGACCCTTCTCAAGAGAATCCCGCAAAGTTCGATCAACTGCTTCGATTGATTTTTTATTTCCCCGTACCTACAGGAGCATCAAGGAAGATAATTCCGCCATTTTCGTTGGTTATACATTGCACGATTTCCCCCATAAGCTTTTTCTGATCAGTAACTATTTAAAAGCTCTTTATGCTTTTGCACAAAATATTCCGCCTCATTTCCATAAAATTGCTTTTCTAACACCAAGTCTCTGTCTTGCACAGCATTTCCAGCTCTTGTCGATGCTGACATACCGAGTTGACAAAGTGCTTTGACAATATTAGAGTTTCATTGAAACTGTCATCCGAATATTCCTGATTTGGTTCGTTTGCACGTGCTTGCTATAGAATATATTCACTGCGGCTTTCACGTTGTATTTCTCACAGCTTTCGAAGATTCGATGGCATGCATGTTATTAAAATTATCGCAAACAAAGTTCGTATTTTCTTGGGATGACACATGACGGATGCTTCTGTCAGTGTGATGCTCCAATCCTGATCATTCTCAAGTAATTCAAATTTAAAGCAACTAATATTGTTTCTATACTTTGAGAGAAATTCCGTTATAGCGGCTCATTACAATTAAAAATTTTTTCTGATATTTCAGATATCTGTCAACTGCATTTTTCCTTTTTTTCTTTAGAGGCTTTCAACAGACAGAAAGAAGCAAAATAAAATAAAACTAAAGCAATTCCGTCTGTATGTATGTTTGTATGCGCATCACTTGAAAACTGCATGGAAATTAATGCAGTTTTTACCGATGTATGTATTTCTAGAGTTCCAACTTGAAATTTAGAATTGAAAAAAATAGAGAGTTGCCACCTGTAGGAAAATTGGAGTTTAAGTAAATTGATAAGATAAGGTAAATATTGCAATGTGGCTATCAAAAGAAAAACGTCTAAGAAGGCTTAATGCTGAAAATATTTGTATGGAAGGTTACCACCTGTTTGAAAATATTAATTTAATTTAGTTGACAAGATAGGTTAAATATCGCAATAGTGATATCTAACTAAAGAAAGAAAAGTTTACGCCCGAAAATATTTTTTGTGGAGGGTTGCCACCTGTTTCGAAAATTTTATTAAATGAAATTGATAAAATAAATGAAATATTACAATATAAGTATTAAACTAAAGCGAGTTAAAAAAGTTGACTGTTGAAAATATGTTTGAAGCGGGTTGCCACTTATTAGAAAAATATAATTCACTTAAATTTATAAGAAAAGGTAGAAGAAAGTGTGCGATAAGCAAATTCGAGTTAAAAACTATAAATTAAATTCTTACGAGAGAATGGATACTTTACCTACTTTCTAAGTACCTACGTAAATATATGTATTAACTAGCACCCACATTTGTTTGAAAATCTCACCTTATAAAGCTCTTAAAGGCTATTTTATTTTTTATGAATGAGGCCATACGAGTTTTGGGAGGGAGTAACAACTAAAACTGTGTAAAGCTTAAAATTTTTCCGCGCATATATTTTCAGTTCAAAAGCTTTTGTAAATATTAATTTGTGTGTATCTCGCAATTTTTTTTTCTAGTTTTATGATTATCAATATTTGAGCTCTGGTTATATAATTCTAACGAGAATATTTATGTTTATGCACCGCACAATGAAACTAGGAATACCACGTCCGTTTTAAATAGTTTACGTCTACTTTTTTAGGCTAAACGAAGCTTTGTATAATTGGTTTTCGAGTTTCATTTGTTCACCCTGCTATTAAAACTAAATGTCATGGAAGTGGAAATTTTTGCATGATCAGACCCACCTTCAAAACTAATGGAGAGATCATAAACGGCGTCGATTCACTAAGATATTTTCAAACATTATCCAACAATAAAATTATTATTCAACATAGATAATAATCTTAGGAAGGCCATATATTTATAAGAAAGTGTTTTTTGTCACAGAATGAGAAGTTGCAAGGGGAAATTGGGTTTTATTAGCCATTTTCTAAGTTAGTCACGGAATATTTTAAAGATCGATCCTATTCTACACATTAATATGTTACCTCCTTTCGAACATACTACGTTTTACATACATTAGTTATATCCCTTGAATTAGTACATGATAAGCCAGGCAATGGGCATGAAAGACTGTTTTCTTAAGTCGTTTGAGAATTTCATGAGCGAAGTGTGTTATATGCAATTAGCTTTAGCTTTTAAAGCTTTTAATATTCGCTTTACACCAACAACATAGACGAAAGCGACACTGCCTAATGTGCAACTTGTTCAAACAAAAGCTAACAATTTTCCAATAGGGTATATTGAATTGGTTTAGCGCCTATGCGAACACAATGGTATTAGTGAAAACATAAGTACAAATATTGACCGTATATTAACAGAAGCGCATACACATTTATATGTATAGTCGTATGTACAGTTTGTTGATCTTAGAGCTCGCGGCAGCTTTTATCATGTTTTTTATATACTTTTGGCCTGACTAAATATTACATCTTTTTGTATAAAAAATAATACATACTTATTGGCAGCATTATTTATAAGAAAAAAACATCAATGCGACCAGTTTAAAGATGGACTTTAGTTGAAAGGGAGCAGCTTAGGGCAGTCATATTTTTGCGCAGGGCTTAGTATAAACGAAATGATGATCGCCGACTTATTCTTCAGGACAGGTAGTCTTTTTGCAATGCCCTCTTGCTTCCAATCTGCTGGCTAAATTTTCGAAATTGACTTTTTTGCGGGCAGCTCCAAAACAGCCTTCAGCAACTGGTTCGCTATTTTCTAGGTCTGCCTTGCACATGGATATAGGGAACCTTAGGGAAATCGGTTATACTTGGCAGGTTGGTGATAATCACCATACCCTTTATTACTGAATATTTTGTCTCCTTAATATTAAGTACTTATTGATTTCGCTAAGAAACACAAAGTGGTGATATTTACTAACACAACAAGACTTATTCAGCATGCCTGACACAACAAACTTGAAAGGAGAATGGAAAGGTGCGTTTTGTGACTTGAACAGAAGCTAGATACATCGGAACCACGCTAGAAAAAATCTACAAAGAGGAAAGAAGTCTTTTTCTTCTCCGGTCAAAGGTCTTAGCCTTACACAAAGTTCATGGGATGGCTCTCACTCTCACTTCCAGGATGTTGAGGCTATATATGAAACCAACAAATTGCCAAGGAAACGTGAAACCGCTCACATCCCACCCGAAAAATTACAAGTAGTTCTGCAAATGGCCACCCTTATACAAGCTCTCATAAATCCCACCACTCTAATAACCAATTAAGGACACAACAACCTTTCGTCTGGGATAATCGGTCATTCCTACATACTTATATGTAATAGCAAAGGCATATTGATGCCCTTACAGGTCACTGTCCACGCAGAAGATAAAGAAAATGTGCAATAATTTTTTTATATTATGGAAAAGTTCATATTTACATGAGTAGGGTTATCTGTATAACTATGATATCAGAATCGGCCCATCTTGCCATCTAACCCAATCTAGAGATCAGAGGATGGTACTAAAGTAGTAGAAGCAAAGTCTGTATACCACAGCTGTAAACTCGTTTTTGTATCTGAAACGAAGAAAAGAGAACTAATCGCCACTTACTGACGACTGCATTACATAAGAAAGAAAAAAAAACAACTTCGATAGAATTGAACTTCGTTTTTATTTTTTTTTCGAATTTTTTTTTTTTTTGTATTTTTGGGAAGAAAAATCTACAGCGCCTACCCACCAATTTTTAATCCAAATAAAATAATTTTTTTGTTTGTTTGAATACATTCATATTGGTCGTCACCTACTGAATTAATCATTCGTTCTCTTTGATTTCTTTGTACTATAAATTTTTGGACTTTTTCAGTTGTTTTCGGTGCTTTTTGGTATCTTTTGGTATACTCATCTTTTATTTTTCGTTATCTTTCTGAATAATTTCGCAATTTTCTGGACTTTCCGGTATTTTTTCGAAACGTTAAGGAATTCTTCGGGAACCTTTAGTTCCCAAGCTACAAACACTAGGCAGTTATTTTGGCATTTTTTTTTTTAAAGAAATAAGTAAAAATGACTTGATATTTTCTGCGCGCACAAAATAATGCTGTGACAATAAAATAAAATAATTTTTGTGCACAAAATAATATAAGGCAACATAAGCATTGTTACGATTACCGGTTAATTAATCGATTTTTTCCTAAATCCTTCAGGTTCATTTCACTGGATTGTTAAATAAACGCTCAAATTACCGTACAACTAACTTAATTGTACAACAAACACTTTACAATATTTGTTCAGGTAACTGTAACGGAAATTGTAGCTTGCTTATTCGTAACTGAAGTATTCGTGCGCTGTAGCAACCCTTTGCTTCGTATTCAACTTTAGAAGGTTCCTATCGAAAGTTCTCGTTATCGAGCGTTTCGGTCCTGCTCTAAATACTGGAATCATCCATCATTCTTCTCTAGTTTGCTTTGACTTGTCTTCATTCGCGTTTTATTTTGTTTTTGCCTAAATAAACAAATTTTCGGTATTTTTTGCATCAAATGATAAATTTCAAAAGTTCAATGAAATTTTGCGCTTTTTTATCATTTTTACTTTTTATCATAAACTGTGCCTATACTAAGTACGATTTTTTGAAAATTAACAAACGAAAATTTCCCCAAAAAATATGCAATATTTTACTTTTCGCTAATTTCTGTGTATTTTTAGAATTTTTTCCTGACTTTTTTGGCGTATTTCGTGGCCTTTTGGGATTTTGTCGAATTTTCCATAATTTTTTCACGATCTTTCAGTACTTTTCGGAACATTTCAAGATTTTCAGGGAAGCCTCTAAGTCCAACAGCACATTCAAATATTAATATTGCGCTTGAAAAGTGTCCCAAAACTGAAAAGCAAAAGTAGCAGTTGCTCTCTGCCATAAAAAAACCATTCGACAAAGTTCGACTTTTGTTTATGCCTAAAAAAAAAAGAAATCAAATGCAAAACTAATCGCCTTTTCTTGCTCAAAATAATTAAACTCAAAAACTTACTAAAATTCTTTGGTATTTATTCTTAAATTTATGCTCGGCACGATCTCTAATATAAATTCCTACAACTTCTATTGAGCAATTAACACAAGTTTCCTTAAAAATACCTGACTTGTTAAACAAAATTTACTCTAGCATATGCACTTGAGTCTTACACATGCATGCACTTAAGAACTTGCGAGAGAAAAAATTCGCCACTCAAGCTTATACATACATACGTATATGCATAGTATGTAGATATGTAGATATGTAGTCATATACCATTTCCTTGCATTTGATTTTCCACCAAAGCATCAAACATAGTTACTAAAAAACTTGCTAAGCTTTTTTGATGCTTAAATTTCTCACAACGATGTGCTTAAACGTGCATTGCATCGTTGCCAAGGCGTATGACAGGCAGATGGGCAGATGGGCAGACGAAGCGAAACGCAAACCGACAAACTGAATAAGAGTTTCTTGTGAATGTTAGTTAAGTTTCTGGCATCACTTCGAATGCGCTTTATGCCTTCACATTCTTGCCTGTGTTCACATGTACTTAATATTCGCATATGAAAGTAGTCCTTCTGTGTCGGTTGTTGGTCGAACAAAAAAAAAAGCCTATGGAAATTTTCGAGGTAAAGATTAACTTTTTTTCGTCGTCGTTTTTAAGTCTAGCAACGGAAAATAAAAATTCCTCAGAAGTCCTTTAAAGCCAAAGTTAAAAAAAAAAAAATTGATGCACATTAGGGCGGGTCAATTTGTATGGGAGATTTTTTCGACTACTCGCTTATGGGTCTGAAATCGATTTGGGTTTGCAAAATTGCGAAAATAGTAGTGTCGTAAAGAAGTGCTTAAATTTTGTAATAAAAAAATGCTACAAAGGGGTTTTTTGGCAAAAGAACCTATTTCTGCACTTATGCTTTTCTTGAAACCTCCCCCAGAGGGCGCAACAGTGAACAATGACCCACCCTAATGTACATGCATGCATACGAATGGGAAATAAGGAAAATTCTTAAGTAGAATTAAGAGTCTTGTTCAATAAAGTATTGTAAGTTTAATGAAATGATAAAAACTAATACAAATTCTCTAAAAAAAAAAATATAAACTGTAGATACAGTGGTGAAAATATAAATATTTCTTTATGAAAGTGTAGCTCGTTAGCTAACAAAGACCATTCAAGTCAAAATTTCAAACTTTGTACAAGAATTAACAAAATTCAACAAAGTTTCATCAAAAGTTTGCGCTTTTTTATTCGATTTTTTAGAAATATTTTGAGTATGCACTTTTGTAGCCCATTCAATTCAAAGTGTAAATTTTGAGTAACTAAGACTTATGGTTGATTATGGGTAATTTTTTTTTGAAGGTGTTTCTCAATTTCTCCATACAACAAATTTTTGAACGTACTTTGTATGGAAGAAAACACAACACACAACGAACAAAAAATTTGCAAAATTTAACGGTAAGTCCAAGCTACTTCAAACTTGCACTCTATTATACTAAAATTTAGTGGGCTACAAAATTGCGTACAAAAAACAATTCTAGAAAATCTGATTAAAATGTTTACGATTTTGATTCAAATTTGTTAAAATTCGCCGAATTTTTATAAATGTTATAAAAAAATTTAAAATTTAATTTAGATATTTTTTTAGAAAGTGACTTATATTTTTATAAAAAATAATTTTAAAAAAAATTTAAACTAAGGGAATTAGCCAAAACTTCCTAAAATGTATTTTCCCTATTTCTCGCTACGTATTGTGTATATATATTTTTGCGATCATTTTCCAAATTTTTTCTCTTTGTTTTGTTTTAAATAAGACTGTATAAAAATATATCATGTCTTTTCATTCTAAAAACAAAATTGTATGCTCGGATTCGATGCTTTAGAAATGTCCCGATTATTTATTTTCTCTTTTTTTTTTTAATTTAATTTGTCATTCTTTTGTTAATTTAATTTTTAGAATTTATTGTTTTAAAAGCAAAAATTTTTTTTTTTTTATTTAATTTAATTTTTAAGATCTTATTCAATCTTTCAAATTTTTTTGTGTGTGTTTTTTTTAATAAAAATCGTTTTAATCTAATTTAATTTGCAAGTACCGTTTCTTGTTTTTTTTTCTTTTGAATATAAGTACGTAAATATTTTTTTAAATTAAATTAAAAATAAAACATATAGCTAAAAGCGAACAGAATAACGCGAAGACCTCCTCGTTAGCAGATCTTTCAATTAGTCCTACGAAAGACAGTAAAGAGCTTTCAATATAGTTGCCAGAATTGACAATTATCTAACGAATGACTTTTGTCTTTCGAAAGACTGTGGTGGTTTGAAAGACAGTTGCCAGAATTACTCTGTAAATCTCTGGCACAAGCAATCCGATAGCTAGTCGGGTGTATATCTTAACTTTTGCTAGGGCTCTGTCAAGTCGTGCAGGTACTGGAGGATATTTATGTTATCGCGGAAGCTTATAAAGCTCTACGTTTTCGTCTTCCTGATCTCTTTATGCCATAAAGTTTATGGTATGTTGTCGGGCTAGCTTTATAGCCCTCCCTCAAAACACCCAGATGCTTTGGCTACAGTACATTCATTGCTTTCGCACACCTTTCCTGAGCACTGAGAGGCCGTGAGAATACCACGGAGTCTTCAAGTGGTTGCTGCGTTTGAATTTGGGCCAGTATTTAATTTTTTTTTCCATTTTCATAATATCCAAAAGTTCTGAAATTCCTTTTGACCTAAGCAAATCAATACTATAGACAATTATTAAAATTCTCAGTGGGTGTGTGTGTATAAACTTTTCAAATACTTTGCTGGCCAAAGTTTCCTCACTATTGAACACAACTTCAAAACTTTAATTACTAAAAATATTAAAATCAATCTTGCGTGCGATAACGCTATGAAATGAAATAAATATTCTCTTTTTCACCGAATTGAAATTCATAAATTTTGGCTGAAAGTTTGAGAATATTGCGCTTGAGTTGAAAAGCATGAGAATTTGTAAATCTTAGATAAACACAAAAGCAGCTTAATAAAAGTGGATGCTTCAAACGCACTTAAACAGCCATATATTTTATGCAACGAAATTCAGCAGAGAATTTCTCAAATTTGAAAGAAGTGCATATTAACTCGGCTTACACTCTCAAATGGCTGGATGGACTACGACTACAAAGCAAAGGAAATGGGTAAAATAAAACCGCTCGTCTACTTAGGCGCCTTGCGCTCAGCCAACGGTGGAGTAGTTTACGAAAGCATGTCTACAAGTACATACATACATGTGTTAAGTATGAAAGTACGCACTTAAGCTGCAATGTTACACCAGCCAGGCCGTCAGGCAGCTAGAATGAAGAATGGGGCAGCGAGCTTAAAAATTTTCAAATTATTTAGCATACAAATGTGCATACCTATGTATCTACGTATGTATGTACATATATTACGTAGTATGTACCTCAAGGCATACATACATATAATGTAATCTAAGTACATACATACTGCATGCATACCTAGATCATAAAGCAAATTTCTTAATTTCTTCATGCAGTACCAATGCGGTAAACAAGTCAACTTAAGTACTCGCACTCACTTGCACACTTACAAATTTACAAATTAATAATTCACTTGTAAAGCAAAGCAGAGCAAAGTAGCGAAAAACTCTGCTTGAACAACGCTAAAGCGCACTATTGTTGCTGCTGTTATCGCTACTGTGGCTACTATGTACATTAGGATGGTCCTTAAATGTATGAGGCAAATTTTTACATCCGATCTCCTAAGCCTCATATTAATTTTGGTCCCGATTGGAGACGGCTAAGACGTGTCTCACAGGGGGTAAAGGTCAGATTACCCTATGACGACGTCTAAGCCGACTTGAAGGGGTGAGACTGAAAAAAATCATTTAATTGAATTTAAGGAACACCTTAATTTGCATACATACATATATATATATATATAAATATATATATACATATATACTATGGTAGTCCTTAAAATATAAACATTTTGGGCGTCACTTTATTTTGTATTATTTACAGAATAAAGACGTCCACGAAAATTTGATAATTTTAAAAAATTTTTAGGAAGCGATACCAATGACTTGTTTGTTTTTAAGTCGCTAAAGTTCGCGAAAATTTTGACTTTGGCCAGCTATAATTCAGTGGTTTATGCTACTAATACTGTAGATGTGAAAATTTGTGAGTGAGTGAGTGTGCTTGATGCTTACTCAAGCTAAAACAGCTCGACGTATTTCAATTAAATGTGGTATTTTTTGAAGAGAGTTGCCACCTTCTCAAAGCTAAAAACAATTAATTAAGAGATAAAATAAAATATAATATCACTGTGGGCGTCAAATGAAAGGTATGCTAAAACTATTTTTTTTTTTAATAACTTTGTGGAGGATTGCCACCTGTTCAAAATGTTAAAATCAATTTATTTGACAAATAACATAAAATGCATTTATCTGGGTATGCAATATTTTATATGGCCTCATGCAGCCTCATTTTGAAAACATTTTTGAAGAAGGTTGCCACCTGTTTAAAAATGCAAGATCTAATTATTTAACAAGTTAAATAAGATATGTATTTTAATACGGTTGGAGGAATGTTTATTTAGGAAATATATTTGACGAAAGTTGCCACATGGTTAGAAATTCAAAATCAATTTATTTAAATCAAGTATTTTATTTTTTGTCTTTTTTATTTAATTTTTTTTTTTTTTAAATCAAAATATTGTTTTTTCAATTTAATTAAATTTTAAAGTATTATTTTCTTCTTTATTGATTAAATTTTTTTCTTTTTCTAATTTAATTTTTATAATTCATTGTTTTAAAAAGAAAAAAGTTATTTTTTAATTTCGTTAAATTTTTAAAAATATTTTGATTTATTTTTGCTTTATTTTAATTTTATTTAATTGTTTAAATTTAATTTTCTTTTATTTATTAATTTTCATTGTTAAAAAAACATATATTTTTTTATTTAATTTAAATTTAAAAAAAACTTATTGCTAAAATCGAACAGCATAACGCACATAACCTCGAAAGATATATTTTTAAGGACCACCCTAATATATACACCAGTATGTACACAAGTATGTATATGTATATTCGCAAATCGCATTGTTGGAGCGATGGTACGTTCAGCCGAACCGCTGCCGGTTAGTTGGTTGGTTGCTTGATTTGCGGCTTTTTGCCACAAGCTTCCCAATGTTGCCAGCTGCTGAAGCCGAGTTACAGCTGGTTTGGTTTTAATGAGAGCGCAGTTGAAATATTAATATTACCTCTAAGCAATAAATGTTGTAGACAGAAAAGGGGGGCGGGCGAGTGCGAGTCTCGTGCACCTACATAGGGAGGTAAGTGCCGCAAAATGAGGCAACGCGCCATAAGTTTCGAGTAATCAGCCTGGCGGCGAGTCAATCAAATTAAGTTTAAGTCGCCAGGCAACCACATGCGCACTCAGGCACACGGGCACACGCACACTTTTCTACTACTCTAAATGTCAAAATTTATTTCAAAATATGCTTTACTTACTTAAGAATAACATTACTTACGTTTTAAATAATTTAAGAGCCATTGCGTAAGCACCAAGAAATACCACCTGTTTTGTGAAACAACTTGAGTGATTTTTTTGATAACTAGCTTTAAACTAGTTGCCAAGTGAGCAGTGTTTGGTGTGTTCATACTTTTTTCCGTCAATTTTTTAAACAACAGATCCTAAGGCAAGACGTACCGCCTTTAATTCAGATATGTAAGCGAAAGGAAGATCCCCAGTAAGATCATTATCTTCTTAAGAGAGATAAAAGGACACGATATAGTAATCTTTAGGGTGCTTAGTCCCAAGTCCATTGGAAAAGTGTACGAATATACGACAGGTAGCTATTTGCAGCAGCTATTTAAATCCAGCTCAGACTTAGCGCTTAGCTAAGGCGACCGAGAATTCACGGTGCATCCCCGCGCTAGATATAGTCAAGCGTCGAGTGATCCAAATCTGTTTAAACTGTCAAAAACTAGTTTGCCTTCTACTAACCTATGTATCAAAGTTAGTCATGACTAAATAGGCGCAATGATTCCGAAAGTATTGGGTATGGCAGCAGGAGACTACCTTAACAAGGCCGTCAATCTGTCGACAACTACTCAAATTATTGCTGATGTGTGGGCACAAGGACGAGTGGTTTCATTATTCAAGCAAGGGAAACCTTTCAACAAAGGAAGGTTTTATAGACAGAAAGCTTTCTTATATGTGCCATCAATACGGGCACAGTACTGACGCCTTTGTCGCTATGGACAGACCCCAAAGAGGCTGCACGCTTCTTGGGTCTCCCGTTGGTTGAGCTTGACGACAAGGACTGAGAGACTAGCCGATCTGGGTGGGGTTGTTATAGCCCCTACAACAACAACAACGGGTCGGAATATTCAATCCCGACACCGCCCAATTCAAAAATCAATTTTAAGTCCCAAACCCGTCCATCCCGAAGTTTTTCATAATTGTACCGCGGGTCCCGAAATCTATCACTAAGAAAAGTATACCTGTCTTTTAGATTAGTTTTGAATAATAAACAATTCTGAAAGATCTGCTTATTTTCTTTTGTTTTGCTGTTCGTTTTTGTCTGAATTAAATATAAAAAAGTGCCTATTTCATACAAAGCTTTTAAGGAAGATTTTGCGGAGGTTGCGGGTTTTATCGGGAAAAGATTTTGATCACGTCCCGTCCGCAAAATTGTTAAAGAACTTCCCCATAACGCCCATCCCGGACATTTTCAAATCAGTACTGTGGGTCCCGATATCCCGCGCCCATCTCTAATCGCCACCTATCGCAGAATACGAACATCAACTAACTCGAGAGACCTACATTACTTCAGCGCAATTATGACCTGGATACTGTGGCGGGTTAAAGTGCGTTTTATCCAGACTCGATTCTAATGTTCTCAACGCATAAACTGCATTTCAAGGTCTTCTGACACTAAATATCTTTTTTCGAATGTCCCTCTTACTTGGGTTCTACCCCGCTGCAGATATCTAAAATCTGTATCGATAAAAAAATATATATTATAATTTATCGATGTTCACGCGCTTGTTTTTGCAATGCGGTCTCATTGCATTTTTGTGAGTTTTTGCAATTTGGTTACTTGAAATTACTTTTTAGTGTAACGATTAAATCCCGATATCTAACCAAGAATACTCATAAAGATCATCATAGCGACCTAAATAACATCAATAACAAAATATATACTAACAATAATATCATTGAATGTATCGTTAAAAACATCGATAACAATAAATACTGCTAAATGTTAAGAAACATAAAAACAAATTTAACACTCATGAACGAGCCTGTAATAAAAATGGCCGATAAACATATCGATAAACTTATTAAAAAATTGTATGCGGAAACTGGATTAGTTAGAAAATATTTAAAAATGATTGGCCTTGATCCCCCAGAAGT
Organism: Rhagoletis pomonella; assembly: GCF_013731165.1. Lineage (NCBI taxonomy): Eukaryota > Metazoa > Arthropoda > Insecta > Diptera > Tephritidae > Rhagoletis > Rhagoletis pomonella. The sequence goes on from NW_023458560.1 coordinate 56,854,029, forward strand.
TTCCAATAACCTTATATGAGTTGAAAGTATACCTACGAACAAATCCCACGAGTTGATTTCTAGTGTCACTCCCTTCTCTCGGCAGAAAACAACAGCTAAAGTATTCTTCCTGCATTTTTTTTTTCAATCAATGGAGTTCCACAAACAAATAGAATAACAAATAAATCAAGTATTTGAAAAATGCTAGCCTTAAAGCCTTTATTTAGGCGAATAAGTACCGAAATTACAAATCTTTTCATTGTCACTCGAAAAAATCATAATGGGTTTTTTTTTAACAACTTTGGGAAGTTTTCAAATCGAATATCCATATCAGAGGCAAGGAAAGTTGGCAGCAAGTACAGCACATCTCTAAAGTTTCAAGAGTGTGCCACCAAATTAAAAAAAATGGTAGAATGCAGAATATATCGCAGTTATTTTTTAATTTTTTAAATTTAGCGATTTTTCATTTTAAAAGTTTAGGAAACTTGAAAATGTCAAGAAACAAAACAAACTAATGTAGGGTAAAAAACTAGTACCACCAAATGAAAAAAAAATACATTTATTGCCGTGAAAGGCTAAACAGAAGTTTTAAAGTCCTCAGACATTCTCACCCAAAGGCCACTCCTAATGGCGTGAGCTGAGCAGTTTGTGATCCTCTTTCATTTCTATTTAAGTATTCCCTCCAAAGCTTTTCTCTTATCGTGCTCGATCTTACTTCAAGGAATAGCTCAGGATCAATTGGAATCGTGGTCTTTCCCTCTAGGGAGTCTGCTATATATCTATATCCCCTATTCCCTTGAGTGCTGAACATCATTGTGTTAATCAAATAAGTTAAGTTTCTTCATTCAATTAAAGAGTTAAAAGAATTTATCCTTAAAAGAAGTTTTTCACAAGCCTAACTTCGGCTTGGGCTTAAAGTTTTCTTCTTGCGATATTTTTAATGTAAATTTATAAACGCCTGTATTCTGCTCAATTATGAAAGGTGGATAGAAGTTTCTGAAACACAGCCCATCGCTCAGTGGCATCAGGCGCAAAAGTGAAGGACGAGTACAAGTAAGATTCTTACGAATGTTGCCATAGAAAAGAAGAAGAAAAATTTGCATTCCTATTTCCTTAGCTCAAAATTAGCCGTAAAAGTATATTAAGGACAGACGCAGCTTTAGAATGCTGGAACGTATATTACCAATAATTTGAAAAGGTTACCCGCTGTTGAGCACTTGAAATCTCAAAAAAAGAAGAAACCAAAAAAGGGCTCAGTTGGGTAAACAAAATCCTATTATTACCAAATTGAGCGCATGCTAACCAATTACCTGTAGAACCAGTTAGTCAAGATTGCGAAAGTAATTTTCGCCTGCGTATAATTAAGAAAAGCGCCGTAAACTCCCAAGTGGTTGTGTGATGGTAGCCGAGAGTGAGGATTGGTTACAAGCGGTTGGCGAAAATGTCAAACTCTAAATTAACCAAACTTAACGAAATTCTTACGACATACTTTCCATTACGCCACGAATACCTTTAGCGGCACGAGTGAAGCTATCGGCGTAGAGCTTAACTAGTAAGCCGCAGGCTCACATTTGTCATTCACTTACTTACTCCAATATGCCCAGCCACTAATTTATATACATATACATACCTATATAAAAGTATGTTTGTATGTAGTAGGTAAGCCTTGACTTTCATGCAAATTAATAAAGTTTTAGTAATTCGCAGCAGAAGCTGCAAAAGGCAACCAAAGTGAAGACTTAAATTGGCTGTCGAACCTGCGAAAGCAGCAGGGAGCATACTTTAATATTTCGTTTATAAATGTACTTATAGTATGTATAGTAAGAATGTATGTATGTATGTATGTATGTGCGTCTGTCAATAAGTTTTCGTGCACAAAGGTAAATCACAGGAAATTTAACCAAACTGTTACATTGGCTAAATATAAATAGATGTACAGTGACTCAAACAAATGACCACGTGTTGATTTTCTTCAAATATGCGTAATGTTTTTCGAGCTAAATTTTTTTGTTATTTTTATATAAAAATATCGTCTAAGAAGTTTAAGCAAAACCGTGTAAATCACAGTTTCAAACTATATAAAAAATGTAAGAAAATTTAATAAATTTTCATCAAAATTTCAACTTTTTATTCTGACTTTTTAGAAATTTTTTGGATATGCAGTTTTATAGCAGTTATATTATATAACTTATATATAGAAGTGCAAGTTTCAAACGGCTAGAAAATTGCCTTGATTTTTGAGAATTTTTTTAGTAACGGATTTTTGCACTTTCTTCATATAAGTATGAATTTCTTATGAAATAAAACGTGGGAGACCATCAGCAACAAAATTTCAATATATCAACGCAAGTTTTTGTAAATTGCGCTTGTTATATTTAAAAAAACCGAAAAGTAGCATAAAAAAAATTTCAAAAATCAAAGTTGTAATTTTGACGAAAACTTGTTGAATTTTCCTAAATTTTGTATAAAGTTTGAAACTGAGGTTTACACGGTTTTGGTTAAAGCTTAGCGATATTTTTACATAAAAATAACAAAAAAATTTAGCTCGAAAAACATTACGAATATTTGAAGATTTGATTCGCTGTACGTCTATTTATTAAAAAAATTTAACTAGAAAAATATTACGAATATTTAAAAAAAAAAAAACAACACGTGGTCATTTGTTTGAGCCACGGTATGTATAAATAGTAGGCGTGCAGCGCACCAACAAAATGAGTTATCGTTTTCGTTTCGGTGTAGCCGCAGGTAACAAAAGGACCACATATTTATGTACACATGTATATGTATGTGTATGTGACACATAGTAATTTTAGACAAAAGTAGCGAAGCGTACAAGGTCTATACTGCGTGTTCAATAAATCATTCTCGAACAATTGGTCAAACGAACTTTCGACTTGCCAATCCAATTACATCGTAAAACATAGAGCCAGACGCAATAATTAATTGAGCAAACTGTACTAACTTATTTATTATACTATGTCCTTATGTAAGTACGTGTGTGCGGCTGTGTACGCATGTGAAATTTGATATGACCTAAGCTGTAGTTAAGAAAGTTCAATGACTTACTTAATTGTGTCACTTTTGATTAAAAGCTTTTGGCAATTTTTTTTGAAGAAGCAGTCGAGTAAAGGAAAGGCAAATTTCACGCACGTAACCGCAAAGAGACCAGCGTGTGATGAAAAAGTTGGCAAAATCTAGTTTTATGTCATCCGAAAATTCAACATGTGGCTTAAAAAGACCTCAGCACTGAGCACGTTAAAGGCGGCACAGCTGAACTGTATGTATGTATGTAGTATGTACATGGGTGTGGGGGAAAATTGTCATCATTTATACAAAGTTGCTCTTCGATCATCTGCCAGGCGGATGATATAACTGTTGATATGTTAAAACATGTGTCACATAGAACAACAGAAGCCAAATCAACAATTCTTAGAATTTTTGTCTGTCTGTATGTTTGTAGGCGCATTACTCGAAAACTGATACATGAAATCGAATGCAATTCTCAGCGATGCATTGCTAAAGGTCTAACTTAAAGTATAGGAAACAAAATAATTAGAGAGTTGCCACGTGTTCGAAAATTGCAGTTTAAGAAAGTTTATAATACAAAACAAAGTAAATATGGAAATATGACTATCAAAAGAAATAGGTTTCAAATATTTTTGTGGAAGGTTGCCACCTGTTTTATAATTTTAATTTGATTTAATTGGTACGAAAAATTAAATAGTGCAATACGGGTATCAAACTAAAGCGGGTTTAGGAAAGTTTACTGCCAAAAATATTTTTTTGGAGGGTTTCCACCTGTCTAAAAGATTTTAATCAAACTAAAGAGGCTTAAAGAAGTTTACTGCAGAAAATATTTTTGTCACCTATTTGAAATTTTGTATTTAGTTAAAGTGATAACATAAGGTAAATACTGAATTAATACAGCTTTGAAAAACGTGCACAATATGTAGAATCGAGTTATAATAATATTAATTAAATTTCAAGGATTAAATACTTACGAAAATATAATTAACTTACATCCTTACTCAGAAAAAATATGTATCTATTTTGCATAAACCTATGCCTTTCGTCAAGTGGAAATGGAAAAGAAGGGAGAAGGGAAGAGGATCGAACTGTTATGCTTATGTGTGTTGTTGATAGAAGAACGTTACGTGCCCAGCTCATTCTCAAGCAGCTAATATATACCAACTTACTATCGAAATTTCATCAGGAGTGAAAAAGAAATTAGATGTTTTGGCCTCAAAGCTCGCATAAGCTGGACAGTCAGGTAGAAAATTATGAAATGATTTCACCTCATCGTCATTTCTGCAGTCGTTACAGTACGGGCTTGAGAGTATGGTGAGCCTTACCAAAGGCCAAATTCCAATCGGATAATGGCCACTTAAGACGCTCGCCATTTTCGATGCATGCGCCTTGTTTAACTTTAAGAGCCCCTGAAACCCCCTCCAATCTATTCTTAATCAGAAGGACTTGAGTCATCTTGAATTTCAAGGTTAACCTGCAGCGCTCGCTGAGCTGTCTTGACGACCAACTTTCCATCAGCAAACTAAGTACAGCCAAAGGTGCCTCTTCATGCTCTATATCAGGCGACAACTACTCAAAAGTGAGCTGTCTTGCCAGTCCTTATTACAGTCGTAAGGTTAACTACGTTTGGAAAACTCTGCAGCAATACCTCCATCTCCGCTTCCATCCAACCTCAATCCATTCAGAAATAAATTCAGCTGATTGCACTTCGTCTAATCTTCCCTTCAAGATACATACATGTATGAGTGGTGAAGTATACAGACAAACCCATCATCGGTATGAAATGGTTGGTTGGGCCGAGATGAGCTCAGAGTTTTTTGAAATTATATGTAGATTACGCGTAGTGAGAAATGACTCAACTTTCTTGCATAGCAGTACTCACTTTTCTGAACGACTTTGTTGCAATGCATGCGATAAGTAAAATAGAAAAGTTTGATTCCGGCACTCCATTTATCTAAGAAGTTCGCGATTGTCACAGGGTGGAAAGTTATTAAAAGGAAACGGATGTTGTCAACCGACGAACCTAACCTATCTTCAATGTACAATGGCTGGTTAAAGTGCTGTACATTAATCTTAAATCGCTACTGTCCTTCAGTGCAAGTTGGATGTCACTAATTTATGTATAAGAAATATGCTTTCTCGGTAGCGATTGAACCTCTCTCGCAGCATACCTACGTGAAACGTAGAACCGTTAAAGTTATTTAGGATTATTTTAAAAGCAAAGCTTCCATAGTCGATGTCTTCCTCAATGTCGATGGAGGCTTTTAAAAATATGCTAACCGAGGCTATAGTAAAATCATTGTCTGAACTCGGTGTTGAGAATAACTTAGTAACGCTTATTCCACAGATGCTACGCGCAAGGTAAATAGAGGTAGAACCCAGAAGAGATTGTTCGACTATCGCGAACACTGACGATATGAGGTAAGTTTTTGCACAAGGGGTACTCAAACATAGGCACAAATTGTTCTGCTGAATGAGAACTTACTTTTAATCCTAAGAAGATGGAGCTCGCCCTGGTCAGCACTTTTGCTCTCTAAGCGATGCAAGTATTTGATTTTGAGTAGCGAATAAAAAAGCATTAGTTGCTCTATATTGCTGTGAAAGCACCATGGGGTCTCTCTTTAAAAGCAAGTGAGTGCCTGTACGAAACCATGGTTAAGCCAGTTATGTTTTACGGGGTCATTTTCCGGTGGAGTTCATTAAAAAGTATACATAGTCCATGCTATCCTTAGTGCCATAGACGTAAATGTTGCGAGTAAAGCTGCCGCAGTTCGCTCTGCTATCACACAAAGAAGCCTGGTTTCACCTTCAAACTGGTGGAAATCTTTGAAAACTTCGTACTAGTACCTGAAGAAGTGGATATTTGCGTACCGAGGCTACTTCGGAATGGATCTTTCTCTACACACATCCCTATAAAGGGTGAATAGCATCCTTTGGATTAAACGTCCTATTAACCGAATAGGTTGAGGTTAACGTTGGAGGAGGTGTTTGCTGTGATGAACTCTGCAGAAATCCTCCCTTGTTCATGCTACCGAACATCTGCAGAGTTTTCAGGTAGAGGTATTCGCTCTAGGATCGCTCATGGTACGATCGCACTGCTCGGGGAATACCTCTTTCGATCGCATTGGATTACTTCTAAAATCAAGCTGGTGTGGATGCCAGGGCAAAGCGATATTACAGATGCTTAGTGATGAATTTACTACGCAGTGCACCTATAAAGGTGGAGGTGTTCCTGTTGTTCCTAACACAAAGTGTGGATTTATATTCGACTCAACACTAACTCTCTCTTGTGACAGATGCCAGTTCTTTAAGAACTTTTGTGGTAGGGTTTATTGAAAACTGTTTCGGACCCCTTTTTCAGCTGCCGTTTGAAACATAAGCATTTGTAATCAATCAGCATTTTTTCGCAGCATAGGAACCTCACAAACTCATTGGGAAAGCTGTCATATAGGCTACGGCCTTCCAGATGCAGTCATCCTATAAGGCGAGGTCTAAGCCTTGTGAGAGCTTTACACTAGCGCTTTATTTGCTCTGCATTTTCCTTTTCTTTCGGCACACTACCTGAACCCGTACCTATATGCTAGACCTAGCTTTGGCACGTACGTACCCAAGCATACTTCAATAAGCAGAAAGATGTCCGTGACTATTATGCATAATGCTATTGTGAGATTAAGTAAGTAGCATTATTATTATAGTTTTAGCGATATTTCTATGCTGAAGGTTTGACTGTTTGCCGCCTAAGTTCGTCCGGAAATTTTCATTTACAAAGATCCATGCCAAACCGAGAAAGGTTTCCAGATACCGTTGGTCAAAACATCAGTTACTTTATTTCCCTAGTAGCCACTGTAACCAGGAGCTCAAATGAATTCGACCCTGCTGTATACGACCAGCCTATTGTGCCTTCAAAGCAAGAACCGCCGCCGTGTTTACTGAGTTTTCTTATATACCTACATATATACATTGAAGTGATGTTGCACCACTCTCTGCCTACGGTCTCAGACATAGTTCTATGGCTTCGACCTCAGTGTGGAGGACAGAGCTGTCATTTACCCGGTATACCAGATATTGATTCTTTGAAAGAAGAGTGGTATCTCGGAAATTTTCTATCAACAAAAGCCTGCCTACCGGCCTATTGGACTATAAATGGAATAGAGTATCAACTTTTGAATCCCCTCATTTGATCTTGTCAGAAGCAAGGCTCCTTTCTCCCTGGTGCTATACCGTTGAGGTAGGCTTAGAAGCCCATAAGCTTCTGCTTTGTCCATATCGAGGTGGCTGGCTCTTAGCTTCCTACTAACCACTGGGTAAACCAACTCCTGGAGAGGCTTTGATTCTGACATCATTCCTTTGTCATTTTCTTCTGATTTTACTTCGCTTACAGAAAATATCACTACTCATTTAAATTCCAAACGTAATTACTTTTATTTTTGTGTTCCAGCACACACAGCCTTGCTATGCGAAATTTCAACTGCACTCACCCACCTCGCCCTGCTTTCCAGTCGCATTTTATTTTTTAATTTCACCGCTGTTTTTTGTTTTGTTTTTTTGGTCTTTCTTCTGGCTAATTTGTGCATTTTAATGTATAACTACAATTGCGGTTACACACACAACGTGGCTTTCGTTTCGCTTCTTTGCATTACTTCGCAACAACCGACGAACTTCCGCATTTAACTGTGAGATATATTTATTCGCCAAGTTTCAGCGAGAATAAATGCTGACAACGACAACAGCACACGAACAATAGCAAACTGGGACAATAAAGTTGTGAACTGTGTGTAGTTTATGGGCGAGTGTGTGTGCGCGCCTGTCTGCGTGTGTGTGTGTGTGTGTGTTGAAGCATTAACGTCAACCGCAAACAAGCGAAGAAAATGGTGCGCAAAAACGTTGAAAATGGTAGCCAAAGACTAGCCAAAAGTGAGTGTGAATGTGAGTGAGAACACGCACATAGCACACACACACACAGCCATACAAAAATCCGCATAAAGTTATTCCTTTATTATACAAATAAGCCATTGCGTGCATTTTGTTCTGTTCTGCGATGAATGAGAAGAAATGCGAAGAAGAAGCTGCTGCTGCATGACTTGTGAACGAACGCGCCGCCGCACAATGTCACGAAGTGAACAAAAATTAAAAAAAAAAATCGATGGTAAGATTTTTTGGCATTTAATTTTCGAGTATTTTAAGCAATATTTTTTTTTAAATAGACTTGCACGCTTTTAAAAGGACTCGCTCAAAGTTGCAACTTCGAAAAATGTTGATTTGCCCAGGGTTCACAACGAATTATAGCGAAATAGTTGCAAGCTAACTAAGCTAATTTTTGGCCGCAGCTTATATTGCATGACGACACTGTGCACCGCCGCCATTGTTTAGCCTTTTCGGCCATGACTGAAGCCAACAAACATTATTATGTTGTACGCCAATTGCATGTTGCATGCAACATTAATAACACAAAAGCCAAGCGCAGTGAAAATGACTGCAGCAGTTGGTTGGTTGGTCTTTATAGTTGCCATACTATACATATATGTATCTACATCCCTATGGGCCGGTTATGGCGTGCAGTTGCAAGAGCTGCATTTGAGTGAGGCGCATTGAAAATTTCTGATGTCACATGGGAAGCATAATTTTTCACTCAGATCGGATTTATCATTCAGGACTCTTCTACCCTCAAGGGTGGAGGAAAACGAGACTATTTGAGAAGACGCGAATCTATCTATCAAATCTGTATGGCAGCGTTGGTGTTGATGTACATACGTAGAATGTACGAGTTTATGCCAATACTGTTAAGATGTCCTTTACTTTTCGTCTTCCAGACTACTATAGCGTCTTTCTTGCTATACTAATGGCAATCGATAAGCTCGTAGCACCGATAAGATGCGATGTGTCATATCGCTACATATAATATTTACGATATCATTGATGGTCAGGCTGCTAAAAGATATATCACAAGACAGTCGCTAATCTTCGCGATAGCATTGAAAGACCACAAATCTCTAAACGACATGTCTGAGTCAAAAAAGAAATGCGGTTCGCAAGTCTTCGTGACATATAGGAAAAATGTAAATCCGACGAACTTAGGGTATGTACACACATGAAGCCGAGCCGAGCCGATCGAAGCCGTTGTAAGCGTAGCGAAGCTGTAGATATATGAAAATGTTAGATTAGGCTAATCTGGTCGGCGTTAAGACGCACATATTTAGAGCGGTAGGTCCTTAGCGTTACCAGTTAGAGCTCGTTTTTACGCTTTGAAGTAGACATCACAAAGGATGTCAAAGATTTTTGCGAATTTCAGTAGAAATATCAGCTCTACTTTTGAGATGTCCTTTAACTTCTCGAATTGGTAGGCTCCCAAGCATTTTAGGCCTATTGTTGACAGTGCAGGATATCGGTAGAGAAGATACTCCAAGGTCTCCCTGGTCTCCCGCTCACGGTATTCCCTGCACCTGTCCACGCTAGTGATATCCATTTTTTGGGCACGAGCATGTGGCGTTCTTGGCAATCTCATCTGCTATTTCATTACCCTGTATTCCCTTGTGGCCGTGAACCCAATAGATATGCAGCTTTCTGTCAGCGGATGGCCGGTCAATGGCTTCCCGGCTGCGAAAGTTTATAGATGAAATACTACATTAAGGTAGCTGCCTTAATTGCCGCCTGACTGTCTACGTATTGGTTTACTTTTGAATTGATTGTCGTTTCGGTGTAGGCTAGCTCTGCTACTAACCTCATTGCGAAAAGCTCGGCTTGAAATATGCTGCGATGGGCAGGTAACCTTACTGCCTGACATTCAGCTCCTGTTAGCATTTTAGAGCCGTCCGGGAAAATTTTTAAGGGATCTTCGGCTAGGTTCCATTCCCTTGCGCCATCCCTCCTCGGCATTCGTGGTGCGAAAACGTCGTTCCCACTTAAAGCTAGGTGCGATGTAGTCCGTGCTGCCTTTGCTTCCCACCTCACATTGAGCTGTGCCCAAAGGTTTTGGAATTGAATCCCCCTAAGGCCGTCAATCTACCTGCGGATTTAGCAGCATGGTTTTCTGCGAATAGGTCAATGGTTGGTAAACTGAGGATTTTTTCAGGCGCATCATCAGAATTAATTCTAGCAACAATAAAGTTCGATTTTTCTGCATTGATAAATGAGCAATCAGGAGAAATTGGCATATTTCATTACCAAGTTATTTGAAAAACCCAACAAGTTCAATTTCATGTGGGGGCTCTGATGTTACAGGGAATGGGGAAAATTCAGACCAAGATTTAACACAATTTTCAATTAGGGTGACACGAGAACCATGGAGCACTATCCATCTCGATAACTCGATAGTTTTTAAAAACTTTGTGAATTTAGATAACTCGATATATTTCAGGTAGTCGATAAATTTCGACAATTCAATGCCGATAACTCGATTTTGATAGCTCCATAAATTTCCATACCAATCACCAAATTCCGATAACTCGATACCATCTGGTAAACCAACAAAATTTGATAAATAGTGATAACTCGATCAATTCATGTAATTCTAGAAGTCTCGATAACCCGATATACTTGGAAAATTCAAAAATTCTTCGATTCCATACAACAACAAATTTCGATAACTAGCAACAAATTTCGATAAAACAATATATATCGATAACTCTTTAATTGGAAATAACTCGTTATAGCACGGTTGCTCGAAGAATTTCGTTAACTCGATAACCTTTGATCACTCGCTAAATATTGATTATTCAGTAAATATATAAAACAAAATTTCATTAACTTGATAAATTTCGATAGTCCGATAAATTTTTATAACTCGATAACTATCGGCACATTTCGACGATCTCGATAAATTTCGATAACTCAGTAAACATTGATCAATTTCAATAACTCGATACATACCGATAACTGAAGATAAACATAAATATGATCCGATATACTTCGATAACTATAAACTTCAGTGATAAGAAACTTGATAACTAAATTTCTAAAGACTGCATATTTTTCCATTCTTATCGAAAAATTTCAATGAATTTTCTTATCCTTTCAGTTACATTAATTTTTATGTATATTATTTATTTATTTATTCACATTGCATTCATTTTCGTCTTTATCTTCAATTTTGCCATCCTCATTTCTCTCTTGATTTTCACATTTATCTTTATTACAAAGTTGCATTTCAAATACGAAGTAAAACAAAATGCTAAAACAACTCAAACTAAACAGCTTGCAACATCAATTGTATATAGGAAATTTTTCAACGAAGACTTTGGCTGTAATTTGCAACTAATTTTTAAACCATGAAAACTCTCCTCATCTACAGAAAAATACCTCTCCAATGCACAGAGGGCCAGAAAGCATTCGAAAAACGGCCACAATTCAACATTGGAATTTTAATTTTTTTATGCTAATAGACAAAATATACAGCGCTTAAAACAAATCGACATCTCTTATTGAGTCAGGCGTCCTCGTTGTCTTTTAGCAGTACTCCTGTGTACCATCTCGCATCACAAAAACAAAACACGAAATCTATTCTGCATTAAATGTACTTTAAGAAAAATTGGATTGGTTTTATTTTAAAACTTAAATTTAATTTGGTTTTTCTTTTAAGCATTCAACCACCTTAATTTAATGAGATTAAAAAAATACTTAAAAAATAAAAAATCAATAAAGAAAAATCCAAGTAAAATGCAAACGAAAAATTCAATAGCGAAGTCCTAATTCGTAATTGGTAAAACATAAAATATAAAAAAAAACCATGGAAAATACAAAAAGAAATAAAAAACGTGAAGCCTTAACTCGTAATTGATAAAAAAAAATAAAAATAAAAAAAAACACAAAAACAAAAGTAAACAAATATACAAAAAAAAATTACAAAACTAAAATAATGAAGTCTTAATTCGAGATTGGTGGAAAAATATAAAAACAAAAACAAACAAATATAAAATACCAAAAAATTCAAAAAGCGAAGCCTAAGTTCGTAGTGTAGCCTCCTCCTGGTGGTGGTGGGCTTCGGAAACTTCATTTTATGTATGCTGACTACAGGCGTATTTTTTATGTCGGCCGCATCGGATTTGCCATTTCGATTTTTTTAAATCTAACTTCAAATGCAAATGATCAGTTAGCCCAAGCATGATGGAGTGACAAGTTTCAGGCCAATTCGATTACGTTTCACAATATTGTCCGTCATATTGGATTCGCCATTTTGAATTTTTAAAATCTAACTTCAGATTCGTAATCACCGACCTCATAAAATTTCGAATATTGGCCACTTTTTATCGTTTGCTGACCTAAAAAGCAATGGTGATCTTGGTTTTGAAATCGATTCGGTTGAAGGGTGACAAAGTTTATGTTAGCTTATTAATATATAAACAACGAATCATCGAAACTCTGCTTACGATGAAAAATTAAAAAATGTCAACTTCATCTAGGCATCCTAACCAAAAATTAAATTAAGATTTTACAGCTGCACTCACACAAAGAAATGTGGATTTTTAAAGCAATACCGGCGCAACCATAAAATGCGTACAGCAGCTGCTTCCGCTTCTTTTCATTTCTCTTCTTTGTTCGCATTTAATAGAATAAACATTCTCTAGCTAGCATTCCTTTGCTGCATTTCCACTCTACGCTCTATCACGCCACTCGTTTATCGTTGAACGCCTCAAGCGACCCAATTCCCTAATGCACTATTTGCGACTCGTTGCCTGCGACAATTACGCTAACATTTTGCATTGAAGTGGCGCTTTGAAGCCAGCCGTCTCAACCACCTTTCTTCAACACTTCGCCTTCATTTGCTCGAGCAATTTAGCTTACACACACACATACATATGTATATACACACACACTTGGCTGTACTTGCTTTTCTTCGCCCGCCTTTCCCTCCTTCTTACCTTTAGCGCACAGCACTTGCCTTTAATTTGTTTTCTTTTCTTTTGCGCTTTGTGTCTGTACTCTTATTTGATTTACTCTTTTTTCTTTCGCGCGCGCATTCACACATTTCCTGCCCATTTCAACCGTTTTCCTTTACTTTCTTTGCTGCTTGCCCCTCGTGCGGTGCTTATTTACTACCTCCATCACCGCTACCATTATATTTAGTACTCGGCGCCTGCCCGGCCAGTCCTTTGGATTTTGGGTAGAGTGCAGGCAGCAAGCTTTACTGCACCGCATGTGCGTGTGACTTTAGTAGCCGTCGCACGTTCATTCCGGCCTGCATAAAGAATTCCCCTCCCAATCCCTATTTTTATCGCTGCGTAGGCTCCGGCTTCCCACTGACTTCTTCATTCGCCGTGCAACATTTCCGCTTGCATTTCCAGCTATTTCCGTTACTCGTTGCTTTTAATCGCTTTGCCACATGATGGCGCGCCGGATACAGAATGCAAAGGCAAACACAGCGCACTCATTTTCGTCGTCAACCGAGGCAACCAACCACATACCGGCCATAAAGTGTTGCCGCTGCTGCTGCTGCTGTCTGCTATTTTGCCACATGCAATTGTTGGTTATGTTGGTGGTTCAAAGAGAAATGACTTTTGTTCGTTCGTTCGTTCACACTGCCCGCTGACACCGCTGTTTGTGGCCTGCTTTGTGTGTGGCCAGGCTGGGCCATTGTTCGGCAGCTATTTTATACGCATCGCTTTGTTGCTCAATTGCGTAGCCCTTTGCGCTGCAGCTCCCTAATTTCATGCCACCTGCTCACTCTTCCTTCTTCCCTTTCTCATTCTCTTTCTCTATATTTATCTTACTCACGTCGACTGTTTGTAGTGTTGACTTTTACTTTTATATCTTTTATCTGCATGACTTCTAACTGCTTTAGTTTTCTCCAGCTTTCACGTTCATTCTTTTATTGCGTTGTAATTACTGTGCACTACTGTTGCAGCACCCACCCACACATACGCACGTACACATAACTATGGCCGCTATAACAATTGTAGCTGGATTTTTCGCATAATTTCCGGTTAATAAAAACATAGCCATCTGCTGTGCGCGAAATGCTTTCGAGGAGAATCTCTGTGGATGTCCACGTTGTTTGGCTGCAACAGCACGTAATAAGCCCGGACACAGGCGTATACAGATCAGTGTTGCCAGGTAGTTAAACTGAGAAATCGTCAAATCGGTTCTGGAAAATCGTGCTTGGTATTGAAAAATCGTCAGCCCACCAAATATTAAAATCACTGTTTATTTATATAATTATATCCGGAGGAATTTTGGCAATTTTTGGTTATACGAAAAAAAAATTAATATAGAAAACTTTTTACGAATTATTAAAACCTACATTACTCTCAAGAAAAGCAAAAACTCCATATAAAATGACGTACAAGAAATGGCTGAGAAATTTTCTTGTGTCAAATTTCTTTAAGGCAGTACGCAGTTCATAAGAAATTTGCTACGCTTTCTAGTACGGTTTTCTAAAGATTTTTTTTTTTTTGTGAAAAAAGGACACACGGCAACCCTTGTTTGCAAGAGAAATAAATGCCCGTTCCATTATTTCTTGAGGTGAAGTATCAGATATCAAAATTCCTCCGACACACACACGAAATAATGGCATATTTCTTCTTCATTTTTTTTGGGAGCTGCATACTGGCCTTTAGTTGCTAAGGGCAAGGAAAAAGCGCTTATTCCTGATAATATGAAGGTTTTAGACGTTCCATATTTAAACAGGGCGTCACTTGTATCAACTCACGTCTAGCGCACGTTTAGTACATTCAAGAATTTTTTTCGCGAAAATCGAATGAAAATGCTGCCAGAAAACTTCAAAATGCATCTGTGGTTCAATGTTACTACGACTATAGTGATTAAAGTTCAATGAGTTAAAAACTCGAAAGGAGAAAATAGACCAAGATGCAAAGTATAAATGTTTCATATAATGAAACTCGTTCATAGTTTTTCTCTTTTTACTTGTAAAATAAACATTTCTAAAATAAAAGCATTTTTTGATTATTTTTTCGGTTTTTGTCTTTTTAGTGCCTTCTTTTGCCTTTTTGGCGATTTCAAGTGCCTTTTCCTGCCTATTTCGCTATTTTATTTTGACTTTTTTATAGGTTTTTAGGTCTTAAAAATTCGCAATAATTTTCTGCAAAAGTAAAACGAAACGATAAATCGCTAATAAAACAGCTGGCACTGAAAAACTGCACATCGAGAAAAAATGGTCATTTGCTTGTCGAAATCGTCAAGGCAGTTAAAAATCTTCCAAATGACGACCAAATCGTCAACCTGGCAACACTGATACATACATGCATGCAATTGTATAATCCACACTGTTACTTACATATAGAGTATTCAAGGCTTAAAAAAGCTACCTTTTCTTTTTTTTCCATCGTCTACCCGTAACCAGCTTTTGGCCTTGCGCTATTTTTTGGTTTTTGCTTTTATCTTTGTTATTTTTTTCCATTGCAATTTTATGTCCTACAAATTGCTGCGAATATTTAATTTCTTGCTGTGACATCGAAAAAATTCGCTTACATTAAAATCTGGCACGGCTCGATTGAAATTAAGCGCATGGCAATCCATGGTGGCTTTTAGGGACATCGAGAAAAAATTGCAAAAATATTCACTCGGCAATGAAATGATTATTTTATATTTTCTGCTTTTGCAGCTTTGGTAGATGATGATAGATTTTGTTTGATCATCGACGGTACACTAAATAAAAAGCAACTAAATAGTCTTTGCATGAATTGCATGAAAATTTTCAGCTTAAAAAGCCATCTTTCTGCTCTTTTTAAATAGCCTCAGCAGTTTTCGAGTTATATGTAGGTCATCGAGCAATGCAGATATTGTAATTATTTTCATTTCATCATTTTTAAAAGGAAGAAATAGGAATTTCTTTAGAAATAAAATAAATGTGTCAGTTAATTTTTCTCACACTTCAAAAAATTGTGTACGTGGGGCCAAAAAGGTTTTATAAAGGCGTAGGTGTCATAGTAGGAAACTCTTTATTATCTTCCAAATTGGAAATTTTTGGCGTAGACAAGCAGTGTACACCAAATTTCATCAAAAAATATTTTTGTAAAATTTGCGCCTCTTTTTCTAGAATTTGTGAACGATAATATAAACCAATTTTGACGTTCTTTCATATTTATGCTTTTATGGTTAAAACCAGCATACAATATGAATTTCTCAAAATCGGATAACATTTACTTTTTCCGCCCACAAGAGCTGTGGGCGTGACAGTGTGTCGATATTTACCATTTTCCACATTTCTTCATTCTTAAGTGTAGAATAGCGCATATACGAAATGTCAGCGAATTTGTGGGACGGTTACTACTTTTGGCCGTAGCTTATATGGAGACGTTCCACTGTGCGGCGTTCGATTTGAGAGACCTGATTTCGAGTCCTCGGGTGGCAGAGTTTTTTTCTCTTTTTTAATTAACATTTATTTTTATTTTATTTTATTTACTTTTAATTTTTAGATGTTATTCTTTTTAAAAGAAGAATTTTTTTTTGTTTCATTAAAATTTTAGGAACTTATTTTATTTTTGAATTTTTTTTAGTTAAATTTTCTTTTAATCTGTAGATTTTATTGTCCAAAAAAGATAAATATTTTTTTTCATTTAATTTTTATAAACTAACTTTATTAACTTTTTTCTTTTTTAATAAAATTTTTTTGTTAATTTCATTATATTTTAATTTTAAGATTTTATTGTTTTAAGGGCTGTTTCCAGCTCTCAGGAAAAACGAAAAATTCATATTAAATGACGCACAAGAAATGGAAAAGAAATTTTCTTTTATCAAAATTTCTTGAATCAGTTTGCAGCTCTCAAGAAAAAAATGCTCGTATACTTATTTCTTCAAGAAAATTTATAGCAAAAGCAAAGTGCTTTTTCAAGCAACAGAAATAATTAAAATTATTTCTTGTGAGTTTTCCTGAGAGCTGGATTCTAATCTTAATGGTGTTAATCTGATATATATTTTTTTCAAATACTATATATATTTTTTTCAAGTACTATTTTCTTTTTTGATGTAAATATATTCTTTTACTAGATAACTTAATTTTTAAATTTTATTGTTTTAAAAAGAAAAAAATATTTTTTTATTTTATTTAATTTTTAAAAATAATTTTATTTATATATACGGGTACTAGAAAGAAGAAGTTTTACTTCAGTCGCGCTTTTCTAGAAATAGAAAACTTTTTTTCTAAAAGCGGTCGCTCCTCGGTAGACAATAGAAAACTTCTGAGTATATTTCTGTGATAAAAAAGCTTCCCGCCATTAAGTGATGGTATATTGTAGCTAAATATTTTATATCGCTTTATGATTATATCTCTGTTTCAACAAGACTAACCACTGTAACATTTCTTCTTGTACAATTGGATTTCGCTACGGCTAAGGGCCGGATACTCCTGCATATTTAAAGCCTATATGGCTTCCGAAGAGGAATGAGGTAGCCTAGATTCCATTACGGAGGATACAAAACACAACTCTGTGGTGTTTATTTTGTAGCCGTACATCCCTGTGAACTGGTGAAAAATGAAATATTTTTTTTTTATTAAATACTTAACAAAAAGTGTTTCTACAGTTGCCGAAATAATCGATTTTGCCACTACTTCGATGTAATCTGCAACTTTCAAGCTATTGCAAAACTACGAAAACAGCTTTATTAGAGTAGAAAAGCTACCAAAATGTTAATACCTCAAAAAAGCCATACAAAGTTCAATGAAAATCAATTTCATTATTATTCCAAAGAAAACCATTTCATTTTCACTAGTTCACTGCTAGTTGTACATACATATATATCTACACATTTCACTTAAAATCTTTCACAGGTTTTCTCTTTTGAAGCCACAAAAAAGCGATGAACAATGCAACAAAACCAGGACCTGTGTCAAAATTAAAAATTTCAATCACCTGCTAGCTATGCCTTGTATACACCCTTGAAGAGCGGTAGAAGGGGGAGTTCATTTGCGCTTTTGCAACCAAATCTATGTGCATTCTTTTCAATGTTCTCATCCGGCTATTGATACTATATTTTTGACCCAACATATGCACATACATACATACATTTGCATGCATACATACATATATGAATGTACTTTCACATAAACGGTGTTGTTGGAAAAAGTCGAACTTGACTGATTTTTAATTTAGAGCATTTTTGGCAAATCAACAACAGTAAAAAAAGCACCGTCAAACCCACAAAAGTGCTACAAAAAAAAAAAACAGAAATACCCGTACCAACAGCAACAACATCAATAAAATAGAACTGCATCGTTTGTAACAGTTAGTGTGAAGCAGTCAGTCAGTCAGTCAGTTATCCAGCATCCACTTATGGTTGAGTGAATGTAAAGGCAAAAGAAGTAAAAGGTGTGTAGGAGAACAGTTGGCTTAGCACAAAACCGTATGAACCACAAAAACGAATTCGTAGCTGTTGGCATTGGTTTCTTTTACATATTTTTTCTTATTTTAGTTTTAGCTTTACTTTAACCTCTTTTTGGTTGTAGGTTGCAGCTGCTGTAGTCGGGTATTTTGTAGTTATTTAGTTGCTGCATTTGTGGCTTGGGACAAAAGCAATTGAGTTGGTCAACAAAAAAAAAAAAACAAGATAGCAATTTAGGATATGGAAATATGCACATACATACATACATAGAAGCAATTGACTAATACAGCTATATGCACATATATAGCCATCCATATGCAGTAAATTTGATTGTCTACAGACCACACTGTGGTGGTACTGAGTTACAGGATACTACGATAATGATAACAGCACTGATAACAATAAGCATGACGATGACAATAACGGCAACGAAAATTTAAATGAAAATGAAAATGAAAAAAAAAACAGAACTAAATGTAAACGAAACGAAATCGAAAACAAACGAAAATGAAACGAATTGAAAACGAAACGACAACAAAATCATCGAAAAGAAAACGAAACGAAAAAGATAAGAAATAAAAATTAAATGAAAGGAAATCGAAGTCGAAGTCGAAGAAAATTTAACGAAACTATCCGAAATTGAAACCTAAATCAACAATAAAAATTTTTTATCGAAAATGAAAATACCAACAAAAACGAGATAGAAATTTAAAATCAAGACGAAAATGGAAAAATAAACCCAAAACAAGACCACCGAAAGGAAACGAAAAATTAAAGGAAACGTAATCTAAGGCAACGAAGGCAACCTGAAACTAAACGAAACAAAAATTAGATTCGAAAAAACGGAATTGGAAACGATTTGGGTTTGAACAGAATGAAAACAAAATGGAACCGAAACAAAATCGGAGCGGAATTGAAAGGCAAGGAAAATGAACGTATCGAAAACCAAACGAAAACAAAACTATCCAGAAAACGAAACGACGATGATACAAAATAAAAATGAAATGAAATGAAGTCGAAGTCGAAGACGAAGTCAAAGTCAAGACAACCCAAAACTAAACGAAACCGAAACCAAAATCACGGAAAAAAAAAATCATCGAAAGTATAAATAAAAATGGAAATGGAAACGAAAACCGAAAACAAGATCATCGAGAGGAACCGAAACGAAAAATATACAAAACAAAAATTAAATGAAACGAAATCGAAGTCGAAGTCGAAGTTCAAGACAACCCGAAACTAAACGGAAATAAATTTCAATCGAAAATAAAAATAACAAGTAAGAAAGTCTAAGTTCGGGCGGAGCCGAACATTAAATACCCGGCACAAGTATTAAATATATGTTTTTCACCTTTCCGAAAGCTACCGCTACATGGTAAGCCGAAATATTGAAGTTTCAAGCATTTCTGAAATTTACCGTTATATGAAAAGCGGCCGTAATTTTAGTCCGATTTCAATAATTTTCAACGTTTTGCTTTTATGTGGCAAGCACAATAACCATACCGAGTTTGGGACAAATTGGGAGAACGGTTACCGAGATACATATATGTGATCATAAGTGGGCGGTGCCACGCCTATTTTCCAAAATTTTATCATAAACGTATTTCTTGGTAAAGAATTGTTGCAAGCATCAATTTTGAATAAATTATCTTTAATATTTACTGATTTATCGAGGGATTTTGTATTTCTCTAAATTACCGTTATATGGGATGTAGGCGTGGTTATTGTCCAATTTTAAAAATTTCCGGCCATTTGGTATGCTGTGCCAAGGCCAACAACTGTGCCAAGTTTGGAAGACATTGGTGCAGCGGTTACCAAGATATACACATGTAACCATAAGTGGGCGTGGCTACGCCCATTTTCCAAAAATTTATAATATTCTTATTTTTCGTCTGAAAATTATTACAAATATCAATTTTGAGTGAATTATCTTCAGTAGTTACTAAAATATCGCAGTTTTCGTATTTCTGGAAATTACCGTTATATGGGAAGTGGATGTGGTTACAATCCGATTTCGCCCATTTTCAATACCAACCTACCTTGGATTAATGGAAACCTACACACCAAATTTCGTTGAGATATCTCAATTTTTGCTCGCGTTATCGTGTACACGGACGGACGGACAGACGGACGGACAGACAGATATGGCTTAATCGACTTCTCTATTCATTCTGAGCATTTATGTATACATTTGTCTATATCTATCTCGATTCGTTTTGGCTGTTTCAAACGACCGTTATGTGAACAAAATTAATATACCCTTGTGCACAAGTGCGCTCGGGTATAAAAAAAAACCCAAAATGAATCGAAACTAAACCGGAAGTCCACAATGAAAACGAAAATGAGTGCAAAAATTAATCGAAATAAAATTGAAAACAAAACGAACCAAAAACTAAATGAAAACGAAAACGAATGCAAAATGAAATTAGAACGAAACGGAACAAAGAGGAAAACGAAAAGAACCGAAAAAAACGAAAATGAAAATATAATCAGCAACGAGACCGTAATCGACTATAGAAACGGAAACAAAGTAAAAACAATAACAAAACAAAAACTTTAAATAAAAACGAAAACAAAAACAAACCCAAACCCAAAAAAACGTAAACAAAAACAAAGGCGATAATGAAATTGAAATCGAAACAACGGAAAAGAAGACAGAAACCAAAATGAAATGAACGAGATGAAAACAAATACGGAAAGGAAATGAAAACAAAAATTGTAATGGAAATTTAAACGGGATCTTAGTTTGAAAATACGTTTGAGGAGGGTTGCCACCTATTTTTATTTAAATGAAATATTAAGATATGAGTGTGAAACGAAAGAGTTTTAACAAAGCTTAAGTTCGAAAATTATTTTACTTAGCGTTGCGACCTATTTGAAAAGTCATATCTATCTATGTAAAAAATGTCAAACAGGTGGCAACTCACCTCAAAAATATTTCCACCAGTAAAATTTCCTAACCTCTTTAGTTTGATGCCCATATTGCAATATTTCATTTATCTTATCAATTGAATTTAATTAAAATTTTCAAATAGGTGGCAACCTTCCCCAAAAAATTTTCAGCTATAAACCTTTGTAAACCTTTTTCTTACAAACACACAGACAGACATAAATTCTAAAAATTGTTCATTTGGCTTATGTTGCGCTAATAAGGACCCCCATATTAATATTTGTTTAATATCTATTATGAACCGACATTGGACTCTTAAAGGAGTGTTTTGTGAGAGATTTTATTTTTTAAGGTAGAATTTTATTTACCGGTACAGGGTGATGTGAAATTTGATTAAAAGAAATACTAACACCATTTTAGACCTCTATGAACTCAGAAACGGCTTAACGGGTTTAAAAGGAATTTGGCACGCGGATCAAAGATTGATATTAGCCGCCTTCGTAACTTCGTGGTTGGCTCGCAACATTTTGTTGGTTGAGTTCGGCGGCCGTTCAAAATCATGTAGTGTCAGGGACAACCGGACAATAGCTGTTGTGTGTAAATGTGTCGCCAACCAGGGACGACAACCTAGGGCAACCTAGCCTAAACTTGTCCTATTTGAGAGAATTTATTTTTTAATCAATCAAAGTCGAACTAAGATGTCCTTATTTAATTCAATCTTCTCATGCGGAAGTCAAATATGTATCTATGTGCATACTATATATGTATTTATCAGGATTAAGTATTCCAACACATGCTCGCTAAGGTGAATCGTAAAACACCTTTTACCGCAGGGCATACATACCATTTTCGGCGTACACAAAGTGCCAGTGTAAATATACGCTCTTACACATACAAACAGCATCCACATTCATCTAGTTACATATGTATGTATGCACTTCGTTTTCGAACGAACAAGGTCATTTTATCTGGCATAAACTTTCACACCGCAAAACAAACAAAACTTCCTATGTAGCATGTAAATTTGCTGAAAGAAATCTAACAACGCCAAATCAACACAAAAGCAATATTACCAAATTGCCAGCAACAATGGAAGAAAAATAATATATAAAAAAAAAATGCGGACAAGTTTTGCAGTGAGCAAAAATCTAAGAATTTGCGAATAAACTGCAAGCGGCGAGTGTGCGAAAACTTTGTCCTACACAATCGTGCGCTGTACACACACTTAGACAGTTATATGTATTACTTAGTATGTACACACATAAATCAATTGAAAAGTCTTAATGAATTATTTATGAAACAAAACGCATACAAACAAACACAAATTCAAAACAGACACACGCGTAGCCAAACAATCACACACATACATAAGTATGTATGTATGAATGCGGCCAACCGCAAATAAACTGCGGAGAATGCCACAATCAAGTGGAGGATAATATTTCTGTTCACGGAAGAAGGTGTTGAGCGGATGGAGGCTTGCAAAGTTTGGTGTGTGTCATTGTGCGAGCTGCTGTATGCTACATAGAGTAATCCGATTTCAAAACTTTTTTGACAACAATACAAAGAAAAAAGGTATTTTTTATGATGAGCTATAGTTAGATATGAAGCGCAAAAAAGGAAGGAAAAGAAACGATGTTGAAAGCAAGGAGTAAATAGCAGTTAAATGTGGGGAAAATGGTGAGGTAGTAAGCTAGAAAATCGCCTGAAAGTAATAGCAGATTTCACTGTCAAGTTCAAATGGGTGTCTTAGCAAATAAACAGGTATTACATGGGATAAAAAAATAACGATAAACTTTTATTATTCGCGGAAAACATCTGACTTTATTTACGTACAAATCTGAGATCTGTTTTTATCACATTTGAGGAAGTTGCGGATAAGAATGGTAAAAAATACACAGCTTGATTTTTTTCCATCTTTACGTATACAAAACAATTATATATGAGGCGTTCCATACCAAAATGGACGCGGGGTACACACTTCGTGTGTTTCATTTGTTTCAAATTTTTAGGGTTGATGGATAAACATAAATAATAAATAAATATGAAATTTGAGCTTGATTAATACATTCTTAAAAAGTTTACAGCCCAAAAACAAAAACAAATCGATTTAATAGTTTTCCAAATATCTCGAGAACGGGGCAAGGAAAGAATTTGAAAAAAAAAAATCACACATAAACACATCAAAATTCTCTATGAAAAGAGATATTTTGAAATTTTTTTTCTTGAAAAATGTTTCACATACAAATTTTTTGAAAAAAAAATTATTTTATTTTATTTCATTTTTGAAAATATGCCATCTCAAAATTAATTTAAAAAAATCACAATGGTAGCTCTGAGTATTGCGCAATATTTAAGTATAGTAAATTGGGGTGCACTCTACAATAATTTGAGTTATGAATTTTTTTTACAACAAAGTTGAGTCCGTAGATTTTTTTTGAGTACGCGATTTTGTAGCCCATTAAATTCTAGTATAATAAAGTGCAAGTTTTAAGCGATTGCGAAACTGGCGTTAATTTTTTTTTTAATTTTTTTTTAAAACTTTTTTACGCATTTCCTCCCATAAGAAAAACGTGCAAAAAACCGTCAGCATAAAAAATATTATTATTGCACTTTATTATACTAAAATTTAATCGGCTACAAAATTGCGTACTCAAAAAAATTCTGCGTACTTTGTTGTAAAAAAAAAAATATAACTCAAATTATTGTAGAGTGCACCCCATTATACTATAAGAAATGCATACTAGAAAAATTCTAAAAAAAATTGAAAAATTTTTAAATTTGTAATGTACTCATTTTACTCAACATCGGTGTAGAAAAAAATTCATAACTCAAATTATTGTAAAGTGCACCCCATAAAACTATACCTAAATAATGCGCAATACTCAGAGCTACCATTGTGATTTTTTTCATTTTTCTTTTTTTGAGATGACATATTTTCAAATACAAATTTTTTTATCAAAAAATTTTTATGTGAAAAGTTTTTCAAGAAAAAAAATTTAAAATATTTATTTTCATAGAAAATTTTGATGTGTGTATGTTTTTTTTTCAAATTTTTCCCTTACCCGGTTCTCGAGATATTTGGAAAATTTTGAAATCGATTTGTTTTTGTTTTTGTGCTGTAAAGTTTTTAAAAATGTATTAATCAAGTTCAAATTTCATATTTATTTATTATTTATGTTTATCCATCAACCCTAAAAATTAAAAAAAAAAAATAAAACACATGAAGTGTGAACCCCATCCATTTTGGTATGGAACGCCCAATATACACATGTCGCGAAAGCAGTCACCAGCTTAACGCGGTGAGAGCGCTTAGTCGATTAGTAATTTAAATGGTTTAGATCGTAGCTTCGCAAAAAAGCTTGAAAGCTTATGAGGAAGTGTTGAGTGACACCTCATCGTCCTCTAAATAGTTGCGGAAAGGAGGATCCGTTGTGATATGAAGTCTCACCGCGTGAGTATACGTCAATTATCTGCAAAGCACCCACCAGAAATGAGAGTGCCCAGGTCCGCGCCGGCCAGAAAGTCCACTGAACATGTCTTTGTTTTTGCACAGTGATCGCTGAGCTGAAACAAGACGCCTCTAATTTTATAATATGGGGTACTCGTTTGGTGGAATGCACTTGACAAGGCCTTCGTCGTCAAGTAGCTGAAAAGTGTGCAAAGAAGCGCCTTAATTGGAATCAGTGGAGCACTTCGGACTACACCTACTCTGGCGCTTAAAGTCATGCTTCCGCAGCGCGCTCCGCAGTAAGGCTAAGTGGGGTGGGCTTTATGTTCGCCACGAGCTACGGACACTCCAGTATTCTAAAACGCTTCCGATTCCTACCGACTCGGATAGACCACTGCGCGCAGGTTCTAGGTCCGAATGGATCTTTCAGCACCCACGTTCTAGCGAGAGAGGACAGATCGATCGAAGCTGAATGGGAAGGTTAGTGGAGGTGTCTTCTGCAGCGTCTTCCAGGTAGAGGTGGTCGCAATAAAAAAGACTACGAATTAGTTGCTCACTAATGTAACACCTTTTAAGGAGGTCAAGGATCCAGGTCATAGCGAAATCGCTGGAAATTGCATGGCCGATGAGCTGGCAAGACAGGAAACCCTTGGAGGAATTACTTCCGGACCTCGTGTGGTCTGCTTCTGGACAGATGGGCGTTTAGTCAGTCACTTTTTTACACACTACCGGTGAGCTTTCGGAAGCTGACATCATTCGCTTGAGCAGCGTCGTGGTGAGCACGGAGCGTTTTTGCTATAAGAAGCCTCAGGTGTCATCGTTATGTTACATCTTATGTCTTTTCCCCTCCTATCTTAAGGGCCCATAATAGACGTCGAAATCTGTCTAAGTGTGCTTCTAAATACCTACGGGGGCGGCCCTCCAACCTAACTTCCTGTATCTTATAAACAACCAAGACAGTCAATAGACTTGTTTAGAAACCCAGCTATTTCAGATAAATGGAAATAAATCCTGTCTAAGTTAAACGCCTGTTTAGAGCCTACATATTGAACCTAAGTCCCGTGATTATTCGGAAACAATAAATATCGATTATTTTTATGTAGACTCAACTATTGTTTTTAAAAATACCTAATACGCTACAATAGTAATACCAAAAAGCCCAATCATTATTAAATTTAAACAAAAAATTATACAAATAGGAAGATATAACTATCAGCAAATAAATCAATTCAATTTGCCCGCAGGTTTAGCTGTCTGCACGCAATAATAAATGTGTGTACTTATGTATATTCATATGTACATATATTCATAAATAAATAGCGATTAACATTAGCCCTAGGCTAAGCGGAATTATTGTCTGATTAATCCTTGATACACAACCCCAAGCACTAACAAAAAATCATAAAACAAAACACAAAATACAATAAACCGATCAATAAAAAATTAAAATGCCAATAGCGTAAATCTCATTCGATGTTTATATTTTGTGGCGCGGATTAACATTGAAGAGCGTGCATTCGACAGTTACGTACATGAGCATTAGGGTGCTTCACTAAAAAAAATCGATTTTTTACAGAAATTATAAAGTTTACAATATTTTCAGACTTTCGCCGAAAAAATTTCAGAAAAATATGAAATTTATTTGAGCTGGACCGATTTAAAAATACCCACAAAACTCTCTGTATTTTGACTCTATTGATAATATTTGGAAACATTTTTATGCAGATCTTTTAAGCTTAGCTGAGGTGACTTTTTGGAAAAAATATTTTTAAAAATATTTTTTTTTAACTCGATTTTTGAAGGTCATTTCAAATCGTAAATCTTAATATTTTTCCGAAGTATTTTGGCAAAAGTCTTTAAATGTAATACATTTTATAATCCGATCGAAAAACAGTAGCGATTTTTTTTTTTAATTTTTTTGCTATCTACACCCTAAAGTGCATACATAAATACATACACTGCCATGCACTTGAATAGGTGCTTGAATGCTTTTTCGCTTTTTTCCTGATTTTCCGGAATAATTTTTCTTCTGTTTGATTTCCATTATTTTGCGCTAGTCTGCGCATTTTTTTATATGGAGTGTCAGTAAAAAAATTTAAAAAAAATCGACGGTAGCTTGTAGCTATTTATGTACTTTAAACTGGCACTTTATTATACTAAAATTTAATGAGCTACAAAGCTTCATAGTGCAAAAAATTTAAAAAATGCTGAGAAAAAAGTTTTAAGTGTTGATAAAAATTTGATGATTTTATTTTTTAATTTTCTAAAAAGTTTGAAATTTTGGTTTATGCAGTTTTTGTAGGAGAATGAGCTGTGTTTTAATTGAAAAATAATGGAAATAAATAAAAGAAAAATAATGGAAATAAATAAAAGAAAAATAATGGAAATAAATAAAAGAAAAATAACTCAGGAAAATAGCGAAAAAGCATTGTCCCTATTCAAGTGCATGGGAGTGTGCATAAAAGCAAATATTTAACTAGACAGATTCGCGGAATTTGGCATTTAAATGGCTAATGGCAAACTGCAAATACACATTTCGCATACATTGGCACACATTTTTGCATAACTATGCAAGTAGATATGTATGTATGCGTGCATTCGCTTAACATTTGTGCGAATTCTATTTGCATATTCAACAAATTTTGGCATCTGTTTCGCACTGCATTAGCATTAGCTGCGATACCTCGATTTACATACCTAAATATGTACATTAGGGTGGTCCTTAAAAAATAAAATTAACAATTTTTTTCAGTCTCACCCCTTCAATCGGTAATACCACTATCACAGATATCACATATAAATATTGGTTCGGATTGGAGACGGTTAGGGCGTGTCGCAGAGGGGGCAAAGGCCAAAAGCCTCTATGGAGACTCAAAAAGTTTAAAATATTTCTTTCATTTAATACTCAAAATCGATACTACTACAAATTTTGTTCCCGATTGCAGTCGATTAAGACGTTTTCATAGGATAATCTGAAGTTTGGCCACTGTGCGACACGCCTTAACCGTCTCCAATCGGAACCAAAATTTATATGAGAATATCTTCGACAATATTTAGTAGCATCGACGTAGGGGTTGAAAAAATTTGCTTCCCAGATTTAAGGGCCACCCTAATGTGCATATGTGCATATGTAAGTACATTACAATGCGACACGCCGCGAATCCTAACCAATCGTTGACCGGAAAGCTTAGCCGCCCAACTGTGCCGTAAATTACTTTCGGCTTTATTGGCGCCCTCAAAACAAGTGTGTCATGCACACGGAAAACCACAACAATAATAAACTAAAACTATGTAACGGTAATAGCGGTATTACATAGATCTTGCTATCGTTGTTTATTGATTTAAGGGGAGCTTCAAAAAATATTGAAATCTAACATTTTGAGGTGGGGAAAAATTTGAGACATAAATATTTGCAAGCAAATTTTATTGAGCTTTTTTAGCTGTTAGTCGATGAAGATATTTTTGACTTTCTTACCGCTGCTAGTTGATCAGCGATGTTTTGGTTTAAGGTAGAATGATTGACGCGTTTTTCCAAACCGAACCAATTTTATTTTTTTTCAATATTTGTTGGCGGTTTTGTTTTTAACTTGAATTTTCGAATACCGACTGTATCTAATAAACCGGGGTTTTGCCTAGTATTTTGTAAACCAGAATCTAAATATTCTAGATATTTATTTAACTGAAAATCAAACTATAAATTTTACACTGTAGAAAATAACTTAAAAATTTAAAGGAAACCCGAGCGAAAATCTTCCACTGTTTTGTTTTTTTTTTTTTTGTTGTAGCTGCTGTCCAAATCAGTGAATCGACTACATGTTGTCTTCATTCAGATTCGGATTTTGAGGAGAAAAAGAGCCTTTTTCAACCTCTAAATGAACTTCGAACTTTAACTTGTCCTGGACCTCTTAAATGGACGAAAATATTTTTATTGAAAAACAAAAAAAAAAAATTGTCACCAATTCGAGGATACACTGAATATATATATAGAATTCAAATCATGTACGTATGTATCTAGGCATGCACGGAGTTGCGCTTGACCATAATCGAATTTGGTACACCTACTGCAGACATCCTAAGGATGATCATAGGTCAAAAATAACTTTAATATATAAGCGGGGCGTGGCGCGGTCTATACAAATTTATATTTCCATAATGCAAACATATCTTGGAAAGTATTTATTACAGAGAATTGCATTTTTTGTACGAAGGTAGTTGAAATTAATTCAGTACTCGTGGACAAAAGTGAGCGTAGTAGAAAAAAGCGGCTGCATTTTTTTTTTTTTAACTGCATATCTGTGGAAGTATTTTGGGACAGAATTGGAAGTTGGTGAGAAGGTATACGAAAAATTTTCTTACTGTGTATTTCTGGAAGTGTTTGTGGTACAGTACGGGAAATTTGTATGAAGATATATGAAACTGATGCCAACCTCATGGTGAAAAATGGGCATAATTGAATTAGAGGGCGTAGCTCATCTCATATACATATAATAAATTTTCCATACGGCGTATTTGTAGTGTTTATAGTGGTGTACTGGAACATGGTATCGAATGATACAAAATCATTTCCATACACATGGAGAATTATGAGTTATAGGAAAAGGGGGTGTGACACCCCCCATACAAAAGAAAATGTTTGATACTGTGTAGCTTTGAATGTTTTTGAGTTAAGAGTAGTGGAGCTTGGTAGGGAGGTAAGTATGTGAAATACTTCATATACCTATGGACAATAGTGGTGGTTATTTTAAAAGGGGGTACGGCGCTTTCCGTACATACTGAGCCTTTCATACAGCAATTCTCTGGAAGTAATTTTGCTAAGGTAGTGCAATTTCTTGTGAAGACTTAACAAATTTCGGAGTTAATAGAAAAAGGACATAGCTACTCTGATATGATGCAAAATTCGCATGGTGCATAACTCTGGAAGTTGTAAAGTAAAGTTGGAAATATTAAAATCCGGGCGTTGCAACTCCAAGAAATATACACGTTGACGCAGCGGGTCTCTTGAACCAGTTTAAGCTTAAAGGTATCTCACATATTATCACTACAAAATCTACCGTGCAAACAATATTATATAGTTCGATAATTTTAAGCGCTCTTAATACCTTACCTCGCTTAAAAAAATTATACAGCTATAGTACAATGAGAGAAGAAATATAACATATTGTAACATTTCAAATTATTTTGTATAAATGTTTAATATATAGGTGGGGTGAATCGCACGGGTATAGGCTAGTTTTACATAAAGGAGAATAAAAAGTAGTCCTATTCGGATATGCCTAATTTTCAGCAAAGCGTATAAATCGTTGGCCACAATTTAAATATGTATTTTCGTGAGCACTAAAAA
The DNA here is from genome assembly GCF_013731165.1 of Rhagoletis pomonella. NCBI lineage: Eukaryota > Metazoa > Arthropoda > Insecta > Diptera > Tephritidae > Rhagoletis > Rhagoletis pomonella. Next base: position 56,883,984 of record NW_023458560.1, read on the forward strand.
AGCTTGCCCACTCCATGTAATTTTTTTAAGAACTGTTTGAGCACCCCAAATATGTACACTTTTGGGGCATTCCAGCTCAATTCGGACGTCATTTAGCTTTTGCATAATTTTTTATGTTATAGTACCAATTGAGAGAGGCCTCCATGTCCAACGAAAATGAGATCTATTTTCTCCGGATTTTAAATTGTTAAACAACTAGTAAATTTTGTCGAACTTAACGCCAAGAATTTTTAAATGAATTAATCAAAAATTATTTTAATACTATATTGAAGAGGAAGAAATTGCATTGGAAATTGCATAGATAATTTAAGTGGAAAGTACTACGATCAAATGCTCGGATAGTCGTACATGGCGTATGAGCTACATAATTTCTTGTTCATATCTCTTACAAAAAAAAACACCAAATTGTTTAGTTTACAAATCGATTACATGAATCGCGGCGTAGCACTTTCCACTGCAGTTATGCAGAGTTTGTTTCTCTCTAGAATTTCATGAACGCATTTCATTTGACGCAGGCAAAAATAAAATAAAAAATGTTTTCATTTTTTCTTCAGCTAAAAAAAAAAATCTTTTTTTCTCTTTGAATTTCCAAAAAAAAACATTAAATTTTTTTGGAAGAGAATTGCTTAAGAATTTTTCGGTAAGCCTAGCCTCTCAAAAGTTTGATTTGCTAAACTTTTTTTTTATATTTTTAGCCATCATTTGATAAAAATCTGTACTTTGTTAAATTTAGTTTTTAAATTTAAATTTTATTGCAAAATTTAGCTTTTAAAAATGAAAATAAAAAAAGTATTTTTTGTGGTTAAAAAATAAACCATTTTGTGAGAGGATTATTTAAATTTTTTAATAATTAAAAATTTAAAATTAAAAAGTAGGTTTTTATTGTTTTTAATTATCGAATAGTTTTTCATTAATTTAAACATTATCGAGCCAGTCCTATGGCGAATTCGCACTAGACATTGAAATGACAAAATTTGGTTTCATTTAAAAAATGCCATGTGAAAATGAACTTAATGACTATCTTAAACGTAATGACACGATTATTTTTTTAATGTGCAACTTTGTCATTACAATTTTTTCCATTTAATGTCTAATGGAAATCCAGCATTAAAAGTTCCGGAATGAGTGACAGTTTTCCAGAAAAAAAATTTCAAGAAAATCGATCGATGCATTTTTTTTTTTTATCAACATTTATATTAAATATTCTGAAATTTTATAGAAATGCGTTTTTGAACATTGATAAATCGATTGAAAAATCGATATCTCGAAAACGACTGTACAAAAAAAAATTAATTAAGTAACATTATAAATTATTAAAAAAAGAAGAAATGCAAAAGCCAAAAGGTGTCCGATTTGACTCGGAATGCCCCATATAAGTACATATCCACAAATAAAATTTATCTTTCAAAAACGCAAATGCGTAAGTTTATCTGTATGTATGTACATAAATCGGTGGACTTACCGGTAGCATGTAGCGCCACTGAGCCAACAAGCAGTGTCAAAATATCGCCAAAAAAAGCTGCCAGTGTTCTGTTGCGGGCTAATGGCGCTTTTGTTTTACTCATTCTCGTTGTTGTTTTTGTAGCCTTTATCACTGTTGGTTTTTTTGTCATAGCCGTAGCCGTAGTCGTCGTCGTCGTCGTCGTCATCGTCGACGTTGTTAATGCGCTTGTCAACGCGAATGTTCTGCGACATTTGGATTTACGCGTCGCAACAACAAACGGCACATGTTCGAGCTGTGATGGCATGCTAGTTAATGTTGCTGTCGCATTTTTTGTTGTTATTGGCAAACTTTTTATTGCCTTTGCTGTGGGTGCTTTTTTTTCGTGCGCGCTGTTGCTTTCGACAGAAGCGATACATGCGCGCCTTGAATTGATTTGCGTTGCTGCTCCAGTTGCTGTTGTTGCTTTTACTGTTGCTGTTGCTGTTGCTGGGTGCACAGCACTGTTTAACATCACAGTGGTTGTTGTTGCTGTTTCACTTGTTTCTGCATGGGGTACACGTACAATACATGCAATTAAATTTCGCCAACTTCGTTGTTGGACGCATTCTTTTGAAGCTACTCGCTGTTTTGCAGCAGCCGACGTTGCTGCTGCTAGCGCTGGTAGGCAGTGTTGTTGCTTAGTTTGTTGTTGTTGCAGCTCATGTGTTTCATGCTGCATTTCGTGCTGGCTACTATATTGCATGCCCAAAAATGTTGTTTGCCTCTCATTTGCCTCGGCTTGTAGGCGCGCTTGGAGTGGGTTGTCAGCGGGAAATTGCCGGAAATTTTGTTTCTGTTGTTGTTGTTGTTGTTGTTCTTCTTCTTCTTCTTCTGGGTAAGTGGAAGGCAAATCATTCGCCACAGTAGCGGCTGTTTGTGAGTATGCCGCTTTTTGCTGCTGTTGCTGCTTTTCCTGGTGCATCATCTTGTCTGCTCCCACCACTGCCCCCGGTCTCCGTCTGCTTGAGAGCCGCTTGCTTTTTACCAACTTTGACAACGGCCTTATTAGTGATGCAGTTGTTGTTTTTGTCTTTATTGTTGCAGTACACACAGCTAACAATGGCCGTGGTAAAATGCATTCTTCCAACTCTACCACTGCTGCCATTTTTTCAGTTGCCAGGCAATTGCTGTTTCGCGCTAGCAACAAGCCGCTCTGCTTGTAATTCGCAGCAAGCAACAATCTTGCTGTTAATGCCATTGCCCGGCTGGCACTGTTCTCATTACGTTTGCTGTTGATTACACGTATGCCTCTACTTTGTTTTTCTATGCCACCTCTACTACTGCTGGCTGTTGTTTTGCCTGTTCTGTTGTTGTTTTTGTTGTCGCACTTGTTTTGCTGCTCCTCCTCGTGGCTCTTTCTCCGCTTCCTACGACGTCGACATGCCAGCCAGCGCCTCAATTGCCGCGCTAACATTGCGCCAATACTAGACGACGTTGGTACTAAAGCTTTAGCGCCTAAAAGTATGCTGCATGCAGGTGTAAGCAGCTTGTTTTTATTGCTGCTGCTGCAGCTGCTGTTGTTGTGTTTAGTGGCGCAGTGAAATTGTTCACTTTTCTCGCACATACTGTTCGTGTTTGCTTTATTAAAATTCTGGCAACATGCAATGTGCCTCAGCGCCTCCACAGCGAACTAAGTTGCCTGCAGCCACATCTAAGAAGCTGTAATTAGAAAGTAATCGTACTTCGGGGTACAGTCTGTGTAATTTTTAATTTAGTTTGTTTTCATCTTTTATTTATTTATTTTACCCAGCAACACTTTTATCTGCCCTTGCTGTTGTTGTTGTTCAAAGGAAAGGAAAGCTGCTAATTGTACCTTTAGCTATGCTTACGTCGTCGACACCACGCCCAGCACGCTAGTTTTGCCTGCAGCCACTGCAGCTCTTCTAATTCACTTCACTTGCTCTCCCACTCACTTCACTCCGCTGCGCTACTTCTCAGCTCTAAACTTAATGCAATTGTTCCTACTCCTCCGCACGGCTCCGCCGCGTGTATGCACTTGTAACAAGTTTTTCTCTAGCACCACTTTTCACCCCACCTCTCTCTCTCTCGTCCTTTCCAAACTCGCGCTATTCACCGCATTAATTTCATTCTAACTTGCCGGCGAGTTCATTATTTTCCTTTCATTTATTTTACTTTCTTAGTTCTTTCACATTTTTGTTTCATCCAATATTTTTATTTCACTCCACTTTTTTTGTGCTTTTTTTCTAGCACTAATTTGCTGTAACACTAATTTTATTGTACGAGTACTAAAATTTTTGTTGCACTTTTCTTTAGCTCTTTCGCCTCTTCTTTTTTCTTTTTCGTTTGTTCTTTTTCCTTCTGGTACTTTTCTATTCTTTACATGATTACATGCACTTGACTTCGCTTCGTTGCACAGTAATTCATTCATTCAGTCATTTCATTTCCCTTATTTGCTCTTTGTTGAGGTTACGTATACGCCCCCGGGACCCCTGTGTATTGTTCAGTGTATTATTGTTTGGTAGTATTCGCCAGTTAGTCATTCTATAATGGCGTGCTTATCTTGCTTGCACGCCTGGCTTGCACTTGCGACTTGATTTTCACATTTCATGCTATCAACACCAATACATATGCACCAGCACACATGCATACATACATATACCGACAATTATTGGCAACTTTTGAAAATTTGTATTACTTTTCTTTGCTTCTGCTAAATTTTTAGCTCAAATGTCTTTTAAATAATTAATTTTTATTTCACTCCTCTTGTAAGATGTTTTCCAACACTTTCGCATTTTTTGAATTAAGTTTTTTGTTACTTTTATTTCCTTTATCCTTAATAATTTCGTGTTTCTTATTATACGTTGTCATTTTAATTTCTTTTTCCTCATCAAATTTTTCTTTCTAATTTTTCCATTTAATTTTTTCTTCCTTTTTTGCTTCAATTTTTCATTATGTGGATCACTTCAATGCACACTTTTATATACACATTTCCCCCTTTAATTTTCTGCAAGTATTAACTTTCTCCCTCATTTGATGTACTTCATTCAGCTCTTCCGCCGCTCATTTTTCTTTATATTCTCTGCTTAATTCGTCTTCTGAACGAAGTAATTTGTTAGCTTTAATGTCTCCCTTGTTGTTTTAACCATTTGGGTTTTATTCTCTAAGCCTTCACCTGCTGCTGATTTCTTTCGTGGTCTGCAAGTAGAAAAAAATAAGAAAATGTGATTTTGTAATGAATGTTGATGGCGACTATTAAAGTTGTCCTTTCATTATGCAGAAAGTTTAATTTAGTTAATTTACTTACAAAATTAGAAAAAAAATTGCCAGTTCTTGGGTTGTTAATAAATGAGTGAATACTAACTAAATCAACTAAGTTATATCCACGTGTGTATATCAATTTAAAACATACATATTTATGTAGTTATTCTCAGGCACGCCGCCAAAATAAGAGGAAACTTGAGCTGGCGCAAACCCACTTCTTATAAATATGCTAGTTTTTCAACAGCCGCTTCACTAGATGTGTGAAATTTTTTTATTTTATTTTATTTTTTTTTATAAAACATTACGTACTTAAACTCACCCAAAAACAGGAGGCCCCAACTAATTTTTTTACCCTCTTCAAAATATTTTCAAGCTAAAATCTTCTTAAGTTTCTTTCATCTGACACCCATGTTTTGATCTAATATTTTAATTACCTAAAGCCCTTAATTCAAATTCAAGTTGACTTTCTTAACAGATGGCAACCCTCCAACATGTAGAAATAGAGCCCTAAACCTGTTAAGCTATAAGAAACAAAAAGAGGATCGAAAGAACTTTTTAGGCTGAATAATAACAAAATTATCTAGAGCTTTCGTTTTCGACCCCTTTTGTAATACTTCATTTAACTTATAACAAAATTGATTCAATATTTTTTAAATAGGCAGAAATCCTATTAAAAATATTTCCGTTCTAAAACTCTTTTTAAACTCATTTGTTCGGCACCCAAATTGTACAAATTCCCTGAACTTATAATTTAAAAAAAAAATTTAATTTTTTTGCAACCTTCTTCTAAAATATGTTATATATCTCCTGGCTCAATTTTATCCAAAGAAAGAACAATAGACATACTCACAGAAGACCTCACAAACCTTCTCATTTACAACATTAGTAAAATTTTATTTAACTTGTCAATTAAATTGTATACAACTTCCTAAGCTGGTGGCAACCCTCTTTAAAAATATTTTAGATATTAAAATTTATCACTTCTACCATTTTTTCAAATTATTGTTGCTTTTCCAAAATAAATTTTCATTTAAAAAACGGCCTCGAGCTCAACATAAATTGTTGAATATAATTGTTATAAGGCCAAAAAATAACAAAAACAATTTTAACAGGTGGCAACCTCCTTAAAACCCCTTTTTCCTATTTTATTTAGCTTATTAATTGATGGACTCTAACTTTTGAAAAAGGCGGTAACTCTTAAAAAAAAAATCCTGTATCAGGTGGCAGCCCCTTTAAGACTATTTTTTGAAGTATATTTTGCTTAAACCCTCTCGGTTGATATCCATATTAGAATATTCCATACATATTGTTGATTAAAATCATTTTTAATTTCTAAACAGGTGGCAGCCCCTTTGAAACTATTTTTGAAACATAGCATTATTAAGCCTCTCTCGTTTGATAACCATATAAAATAATTTCGTTTACCTAGTTAATTAAATCGATTTTAACTTATTGTACAGGTGGCAACCTTCTTAAAAAAATATTTCTCTGAAAAATCGTTCTTAAACCCATTTATTTCGACACCAACATTGTTGTGATATTTTAATTAAATTATTTTTAATGGGATTTTAACATGTTTAAGATGTGGCAATCCCTTAAAAAATATTTTCGAAATAAAGCCTTTTGGAGCCCCTTTCGTTCGACATTCACATTGTTGTAATATTTTATGTAACTTATTAATTTATCTCTATTCCATCCGTGTTTTTCGCTTTTTATTTACTAACATTTTTTGGACTTTTCGATACATTTTGCGAGGTTTCGGAGTGATTTCGGAACTTGTATGTATTTTTTCGGGATCCCTAGGGGTTCACATTACTGGGTATTTTTTCGCCTTCATTCGCAGGTTTTCTGCTTAAATTGTGGAATATTTTCGGGATATGGCGGTTTTTCAATTTTTTAAATTTCAAGACTTTTTTCGCACAATTCGCCGATATTTCAGGACTTTTGGGTGTGTTTTAGTTATTCTATAGAAAATAAAATGTTTTTGAGGAATAACAAATTATTTGGGATTTTCTGGCGAAGGTCTTTCTTTAACTTTCGCAATTTTACACTTTTTAGTGAATACATTTAAGGATATTTTAAGAGATTTCGGAATTCTTAGAGGTTTATTCGGGATGTTTTTGGGACATTTCGAAACATCCCCGATCTGGTCGCGAACATAAGAAGGAACGTTAAAAGGATTTGCAAGATTTTATGTTTATCTTATTTGTCATTGCGCACGTTTCAAGGCCTCTCGTTTTTCATTTCACAAATTCCGGTAATTTTTTGAGACATTTTGGCGACCTTCGTTTTTATTGCGTAGGTTTTGGGCTTTTTCGGGACATTTCGTAATATTTTGTGATTCTTTGGAGTGATTTCGGCATTCTTAAGGGTATGCTTAGTAGACATAACGGACAATTCTGGATTGTTTTCCGATCGTTTGAAGATTTATTGGAATTTTTCTGGATTTTTTATTTGCCATTGCGATCACTTCGGACTTTTTCTGGGACCCTTCGGAATTTTCTCGCACACTTTATGGAAGGTCGCTCCACAAACAAAAAAACATATTTTTTAAGAGACGCGTTTTAAGTTATAAATTTGCTATCAAAATGTAGAAAAAAGAGATGTCTTCTTATGCGAAAATAACAGAAGATTTTAGCACAAAATTTTAACATAAATGGGGCGTGATTAAACGAGTAACGAGTAATGCGTTATTTGCTCAAGAATTTCGTTTTTTGAGTTATGAAGTCTTTTCGTAAATTTTCAATATTCAAATAGGCACTTCTTACTCAAAATAACGAAAAGGATTTTTACTAAAATTTCCTTCTCTTTCTCTGCAATGCAGCACCTTCTTTTTGAAGAATCGCTCATATTTCCACAGCAAAAACAATAAAAACAAAAAAATAAAAACAGATCGAGCTCAAATGCCTTTTTAGAACTCATTAATATGTATACACATCCATACATCCATAGTTATGTACATTCGCCAGTCTTCCATTGCACCATTCCCAGAACAGTTTAGCACCCTTTACCTCCCATTTCCAGGCTACTTCACGTATAATTTTTTTTTTTTTTTACTCTACTTCCACGCAACATCAGCAAATTGCATTACGTCACTTTGAAACAAGTTTACTCAGTTGGTTTACCTTACACTCTTCCAAAAACATTTTCGACTTAAAGACGCGCATTAGGCCAGTTTACTTTTTGCTTCTGCCAACTTTCGTAGGTACTACACGCCACACACTCCGCTGGCCGCTCGTCTTCCCATTAATATTTAGTAGTACCTAAGTTTTCAACTTCTTGCCTTCGTTTTCATTTCAATTGCATATCCGCTTGGCCAAAAATTACTTTTCATAGTCAAACTTTTTGAAATTTGAAAATTGCTTAGAGTAGCAAGTATAAATGGCGCTTAATTCAAATTACTTCCTGCTATTGCCAACTCAGAGAATTGCTAAACACTGCACTCATACACACGAACACATCATACTCAGGCAACTCAACTGTTCGGTTATGGCATAGGAGCGCCTAGTTTTCGTGTAATCTACCGTTGGGCTGTCAACGGCGATGACGACTGCATAGCTGCCAGCCAGCGAGTTGTTGTTAATGTTTTTGTAGCTGTCGTTGAAAATTTTGTCCAATTAATGTTGTTGTTAGTTAGGACTTTGGTGGTAGCAAGTGCAACAGCAACAACAACGTCGCTACTACTACTACTACTGATTATAACAATTTCCATTTCCGGCAATGTCACGAACATAAATAAAGGCAACTATTGGAGAAAAGTAAACAAAAGCAACAACAAGACAAAAAAAAAACAAATAAAAAATAATAAATAAATCAACAAACGAAATGCATAGTTAGTTCCCGAAGTGCAGCGCCAGCATTTCCATTATGAAAGGCAACGTTGGCGTACGTATGTATGTATGTACATACCTACTCTCTAATGGCTGTCATCATTCTTGCCAAAATCGCCTTAGTTTCACCTAAAGGCAAAATAGTCATTAACAGTTTTGTAATAAGAAATTGCAACGATCATAATCAAGCATATCAACATGAACATCATCATCCAGCAACTTGAATATGAGCAGCAAACATAGTTTTGGTCATTAGTTGCATTCTTCCAGTTGCAGGCATGGCAGGCATGGCAGCCATTCATGTGCACTGACTGAATTTGCGTCGGAAGCGTAATTTATAGCTTTCTTCCTTCGACGTTATCATTATCATCTAATATTTGGTAGTCATCGTCATCGTCATCGTCATCGTCACGCTCATCATCATCAATTTAATAAGGCATTCATGCCAAGCATTTTACTTTCACTGCAGTGCTTCAGTATTTCCTCCTTTTCGCGCTGAGCCTCCCCACGCACAATGAGCTCTTCTTTAACTAAGACACGCGGCACTCTGCTCTGCTCTCGACTTACGTCCCTCTTTACAGTTGATCTGTCAGTGTTGGAATATTTGGGCACACGGTATACGTTTTCGAAGTTTGGTGATGAAAATTCGCTTTAATTTTTACCACTTGATTTTCGCTTAAATTTTTGAAACAAAAAATATGTTGCTATATAATCTATTCATCTCGATGGTTCTTACGGTTCAAAAACGTCATATCTGAAATGTTACCAACATGTGCATATTTAAAGAAAGTATCGATACCAAAGAACTCGATCCTCAAAAATACTCGATACTTCCTAACACTACTTATTACACTGTAGGTAAATTCTAAAGTTTTGTAACGGCAAAAACCAGACACTTAATTTTGGGCTCTAGAATTCGATGGCGTTTTCACAACGTCTGTTCTTTTACGAAAAAATCAAGCTACTAGCGAAGAAAATCGATTAATAAATAAAAGAGTGGTGAGGCAAACGAAAATGCGCAATGATTATTTTAATGATATATGGTGAAATGTTACTCATACGCCATGGACTACAAGTATGCCAAAAATGATGCAAACCAACCCAGCAACCCAAGCTTAAGATCCGAATCGATATTGAGATCATACTAGTACAATTGAAAGCCCAATATTTTGCCTTTGATATTCTAAGAGAATAGAATTTCTATATCGCCCTTACATAGTGAAGAAATATTGCTGGTTTATGTTAGTACTAGCTTTATTTTTATTTGATGTTTCTTCATCAATTGAATAGATTTTAAACTCAAGTAAGGAACGGACACAAGCTCCCTATACTACATTGTATTTACAAACAGGGCATGGAGGAGGTCACTTAGTTACCACGACCAAGAACGATGCATATATTTCAATATACCCTTGATTGATTTCAAGCCGCGAGGTTCCTTGCCTAAATGTTACTCGGGTTAAGTGCTTCTGGGTTCTGTTAATCTAGAAAAGGAAAACTGAACCTAGAAAGGGTTTTACATTGGCACAATCAGCTTTTAACAGAACTAATAACTCCTAGGTTTGACAAGGTATCATTTGCCAGCACACCCTCTTCCAATAATTCAGCCTGACGGAGCTCCATGGCAGACTGATAAAGGAAACAGGAAAAATAAATTTCAGTACAGCCATTTTTCTAGCAAGAATATCAGCCATTTTATCGCCCACGACACGCTCCGCTGCCAGGGCATATGAATGCTTATGTCATGGATGTTGTGCCCACCTTCTAGGGCACTTAGATTATTTTCAGGTAATTTTACCTTTTCTGCGGTATTAATTCCACACAGTTCAGCCCCAAATTGATGTTCTATTCGACATCACTTCTCCCAACTCGCCTTTCGATTCGTATTTTCTTTGCGTTAGCGAACTTTTCAATTCACAAATTTCTAATTGCAAACTTTGTATGCCCGCCTTTTCCGCTCATATTTCCGCCGCCCGGCGGCATTGCATTTTACCACTCACCGACTGCCACTACTGATCACACACACACACACACACACTGTTGAGCAAACGTAACTCGGTTACTGGGTTCCTGCTTAACCTGCCACAACTACTAAATATCTGTGTATTTCCTTCCTAACTATTTCCCTTCCTTTATTCGCTCGATTCACTTGCAGCTTACGTTGGTATTTATTCCTTGAATTGTTTTCCCTCTTTTGCCTTTATTTCTTTTGAAATTCTTACTTTTTATACTCGCTTATAGCAGCAGCATTTTGATATTTCTGTAGAGAGCAGGCGGGGGGCGGGTCCCGGGCGTCTTTCACAACTCTTTTGGCTATATTCAATTTCAAACTTTTCCATTGCATTTATTTACGTGTCCGCGTCGGTACGAAAATTGTTTCAAAAGTGGATATTAGTACTTGAGGCGAAGCGGGTGGCGAAAGAAACTTGCCAGAAATAGGTTGATGATTGCAAGCGAGTGGAAGTTGTGGGTGGTACGTGAGTGCGAATACTGTGCAGCGCTATGCCCTCTTACGTGCCACTCGGCATGGCATGTTTTGACATTTGCATTGTGTGTTTAATAGCTGTCTCCGCTTTAGCAACGTGCGGCGGTGAAATTCGTAAAGTTGAAAATTTTATGACTCTTGATGGTAAAGGAGGTAAAAAACGACGTAAATAAATGCATTTCAATGTAGGTTTTTGCGCATTCATACAAAGATATGTGGTAAGAGGATATGAAAGAAAAAAAGAAAAGCAATAGGGTGGGTTTGAAATTTATCAGACCTGACCTCAGATCAACAAGTTTCACCCTGCTATGAAACTATAAGAAAATAACTTGGCATTTAGGAGGAGGATGAGGAGAATATGGAAAAGAATAAGGAAAATAATTGGAATGGGAGGAGAATAAGGAAAATAATTGGGAAGAGGATAAGGACAGGGATAAGGATAAGGATAAGGATAAGGATAAGGATAAGGATAAGGATA
>NW_023458560.1:56895491-56936867 GCF_013731165.1 Rhagoletis pomonella
GGATAAGGATAAGGATAAGGATAAGGATAAGGATAAGGATAAGGATATGGATAAGGATTAAAATAAGGATAAGGATAAGATAAAGGATAGGGATAGTGATAAGGATTGGTAGTATAACGATAAGGGCAAGAATAAGGATAAAAATATGACTATATCGGTAGCTTCATCGATTGATCTCAATCCCACAGGTGACAGGACAATGGATAATCTGTTTTCTATTTTTGCAATTGTGGTAGGCTGTTCGTCTATTAGAAAGAATACTATAAAATTGAGTCCATGTTCAGTAAATCGCAATATTCTTGTCCTTTCAGTTCGCATTTAGAGTTCGAAAATATCTTTTCGGGCATTTGTACCCAATTTAAAATCCACCCTAACATACTCATACGTATAGGAGCTAGAATACACTTCCGCGATTTTGCATGCGAAAAGCCTTCATACTTAAGTATGTGCATAGGTATTTGTTTCCTTATTTCACCTAACTCACAGATAAGAGTACCTGTACGCATACGCAAGCGATCAACGACAAAGCCGCACAAACAAACTGGCAGCTAGTCTAAACGGGAAATGAAAATAAATTCACTTTAAGGCAGCTGGATATACAAAGAGACGGCAACTAAGTGAAAACTCAAAATTTGCAAGTAAAGAGGCGGAAAAGTGTGTAAAATTGCAGTGAAACGTGTGACAGGTGCAATGGTCTAGTAAGATAGCGTGCCTGCCGACACACTGTCAGCATGCAGAGAGAGCGAGCGAGAATGAGAAAGTAAAGCTGCATCCGCACTGTTTAAGCCAGTCAAAGTCACTTAGTGGACTGTCAGGCAGCCAACGAAGCAGCCAACGAAGCAGCCACTTTGTCAGTCACTTGGGCAGTTTATTTGTGTGATAGTTAGACTCTTAGTTTTCACATTACGCACTCATTTATCTGATTTTGTATGCTGAGTGTAGTAGACAGTTTGTTGTGGCTGATACGCGGAAAAACTAAATTATTTTATATGCAAAGTTAGTTTGAAATATTTATGAAAATAATATGTACGTAAGACCCGTTCACAGTTCTCAGCTTCATTGATTATGAAATCTTATATGTAAATGTAACGGGTGTTTGTTAATCAAAACAGGAACTTTTTGGGAAGAATTTTTATTTCTGATGTGTAATACCAAAGAGGATTTAAAATCGTGTGGACTGGACGAAAAAGATGAAAAAGACTCTAAATACTTTGGAATCTCTTCATAAAAAAACAATGCTTCGAGATCCGCTTTAAATTTATGTCTGGAAGAACTTTATTAACTAGGCTTGGGCCTGTTGAAGGAAGAGCGAAACTCTCTTGGCGGTTTAATAATGTGTCCCTAATCACGCTAATCACGTTTTATTTTACCAAAAGTGGTAGGGCGGTTTATCGAGAGCTACTCTTTGGATAGCACTCACCGTCGAAACCGCCACTTGTTTTTTTAATACATTAGATTAGATTACATTTAGAGAATAGAGCGAGTCATCAACTTTGAGCGACCTCGGACGAACAATTGTAATAGAGCTCTGGAGGTCTGTTTTGAGACTCGTACAGTTAAGCAATCCATCGAGTTTGCTTGGTGGTTCCAGGAAGTGAAGTCTTGGCCTGGCTACAGCTTCAAATAGTCATTTAATGTGCTACAAGCTTTGCTGTTCGTCGTGGTACAACCGGCACTGTAAGGAGAAAACCACACCAAGGCTTGAAAAGCGTTTCATTGTCCTACAGTGCCTAGTAATTCGTTTTATCTTGTTTATATTTCTAGGACGAACGACTCAGGCTGCCAGCTGCCTTCCGTACTTGTCATTCCTTCTTGAACCAGACAGCTTAATTCCGCCTAACAGCGCTCCATGGAAGACTGCAGAAGAGGCTCGCGGGCTTATGATCTCCTCTGCAGCCCACTTCCTGGCTAACATGACTGCAACTTCACTGCCCCTGACTTCAGTATATACCTGCTCCCAAATGAGGTACTTTATATAGGGGGAAAGAAAACAATTTTTCATAGAAATGGTATAGCAATCTTCAAAATCAGAAAATATTCTTCGATCGGAAAACTTGGTTTCTCTTCAGGAGACTTTAAATAATAATACTCGATAGTATATTCAACCAGTTTTTAATATTAAATATTTTTTAAAGGACCCCTAAAATCCCCAAAAAAAATGCAATGGGGGACCATAAAAACTCACTAGTGTTAAAAAATGGTAAAACAAACAATTGGGTATTATTTATTATTGATTTCAAAATAAAAAAAAACGGGTATTTATATTTTTTTTTAGTATAGAACAATCCTAGGGGTGAGAGCGTTAAAATTCCGACTTTATTTTTCACATGCATTTTTGGACCAACCTTATGTACATACTTACATTCATGATTCAATGACGTGCACCTTATATCATGAAAATTTCGTCTGACGCCATTGTCAGCCAGAAACCATCAGTATACATAAAAAAGGGGGGGGTCGTTCATTGTCCTAGTTGGAAATAAAACTTTGAGGTTATGAAGTTAAACCTCGGAAGGCAGAGGTCCACAAAAACTATCCCTTTTAGTCTTCAATAGCAGGGTTGGGCATTTTTGAACTTCCACTGAATTGCACTATTCAGTGATAGTTAAAATTCGGAATTTATTTTCACTGAAAATGCTTCTGTATCTCTTGTTCGGTCCACATTGAGCTTTCGCTAACTTGTTCTATTCGGTTCCCTGATAACGTTCATTCCTAACACTATACGAATCCGAAAAATGCCTTATCCAACAGAAACCATTTTCGTGCTCAATCCACTAGTTTTCCGACAATAGTTTCCTTACATCGAGGTCACAGAAGAAATATGTGCAAGCTTACAAGACTGGAGAAATGATAGGGATATGGCCTGCTTTCATTCGATTTTAAGAGAGATTATCTCCTTGTACGAGCGACTGGAAAAAGAGCAGACAAACGAGAATGCCTTCTTAATCATCCACGCTGATGTGTCCAACTTGTCACTGGCAAATTGACAGGAATACTGTTGACAATAATAAATAAATGTTTCTATCTCGGTTCAACTAATTGCCTAATTTTGCTACCATCTTCCGCGTGGAAAAATATTTTCTAGGAACAGGTAAAAAAATGAATGTAACAGCATTAAGATGGAAAGAGTATGTAGACTTTCAGAAGCACGAACGGCACCTTTCTTGCTGGTCTCATCAATGCCAAATTCCCAAAAACCTGTCAGCAACTGAAAGATGGCTTTTAAGTGGGCGGTGAGACAAAAAAGAATGCTACTCCGAATTGCAATTTGGAATCAGAAGACGTTCCATTTGTTTCGAGACGAAAATTTTCAGAGCAACAAGCATCATTCGGTAGAACGTTCTTTTGAGCGAAAATGCCGTTATGCTAGCACGTACTATCTCTGTGAGTATCGAGCTCTGACGCAAAGCACATAAGAGTGTTTTCAAGTTTTCCATAACCAACATCCAACAATGCAAAGTATGGAAAGTTAAAGCAAGTTCGAGCCAGAAGCCAATATCCGAGGTTTCAGAAAAAATCATTTCCTTACAATTACCATTACCACTGGTATTAGCACAACCATTACCATTTATAATACTACTATCATTACGATAAACATAACCATTACTACTACCATTATAATTATCATTACCGTTGCCGCTACCATAACTATTATCATTACCATTACCATTTCCAATATCATCATCATTAACAACAAAATTAGCTAACTACCACCATCACCATTGCACTACCATTGCCTTTTCTTTTACCCATACCATAGCCATTACTACTACTTACCATCGCCGTCACTATTATCCATTTTCATTTACATGTACGATTTCGTTTGGCATTGCTATTACCTCGACGGTAAAGTCGTCATTGTTACCACTACTATTACCATTGCAATTATCAATACCATTACCAGTACCAGTATCAGTACCACTCACCCAACTATTACTATTACCATTACTATTACCATTAGCATTATCATTAACAGTAACATTACCATTAAATCCATCTTTACCATTACCACTACCAATTACCAGTACCAGTACCATCACCGTTTCCATTATCAGAATCATTATCATTACCTCTACCACCATGACGTCCATTAAAATTACCATTACCATAACAATTACCATTACCATTACCAATACAATCATTATTGCCATTACTTTTTGTGTTCCGACAGGGTTTGTCTTCAAACCACAATACATCAATACTACCATTACTATGCTTTAATTTCGTACCGACTCTACATAGTAGATATTTCTAATAGCAGACATAACAACAATGCACATCCCTACAATTTTCGATACAGCTTCAGTGGTTTAAAAGTACTTAAGCTAAATATAACGATACCGAAACCAGACGAGTCTCACAACCAACGATATGACGTGAAGACAATCAAGTTTAAGTATAGTTGATTTTGTAAACTGAGCTCAAAATATTTTGTCACAATTGACAATCAAAATCAATGGAAGAAAGTAAGCGAAGCAAACACAAATAATCAAATATTGATACAACGTCTACATACATATTAAATACAAATAGAATAACATAAATATCGGATGAGAGTAATGAAATTCCCTTTCAAAAATTCAATTCAATCAGATATTAAAGTCAAACTACATTTAATTTGCGAGCGGTAACTTCTTGGCAGATCATTGGACGCAAACTGCGGTTAACAAACTCTAAAGCAACCATAAAGAAGAGAACCCCCCAAAAAAAAAAAGGAAAACTGAATGCACCCTAAAGACTTAATTTACCAGCTCACTACGCCCACATTATGACACCCACGCACTCACAATGCCGACCCTCATCTCACAATGAGCTTGCCGCCAGCCGCCAGTCGACAGCAAAGCGGAAAAGGGGGAATCCCACAATACGGCGCTACGGGTACCACACGCCGACAGACACTTTCATTCACATCTTAGCTGCTATTATAAATTTTATTGTTGTAGCAAATTTATTTATGCGGGTAGTAGTTATTTGCCTGAAGTGAACTGATATTATTGTCTACGACGCTGTTGTTGTTGTTCTTATTATGTCTGTGGTTGCTTGCTTTGTGTGAGTGTGCTCATCGTTTGCACTTGCTGCGAGAAGTGGAAACAAGTTGCAAGCGCTACATAGCAGCAGCCAGATGGGGATCACGCATTATCATGCCCCTTTGCCGCTGACCAAGTTGCTACTTTGCTATTTTAAGTAAATAGTTAAGCAGAAATTTCATTGTTAACTGCGTTGAGATTGAAAAATGAAAAGTGGAAAGTGAAAAGTTGCAAGCAGAAAATTGTTGCTCAAGATTTTTGGCACTTATTTACTTATTATTATTTCAATTTAAATGCGAATATAAAGTGAGTGGCAAATATGACAGCAGTAAATTCGAAACAAAAATAAAAACACAAAAGCAAAGCAACAACAAAAAAAAAGTATTTACCAAAAGTTGTTGGAAAACTGAAAGCTAAGATAGCGGGTCGAAGTTTTTTTACTTAAGTATTTTTTTTTTTTGTAAATTTTTTTCATGCAAAATTTTTCATTTTGTGTATTTAACTTTTATTACTTTTTTACCCAATTCAAAAGTATTTTACGCTGGCAAACGGCAACTTGAGAGTCAGCAGTAGCAGTAGCAGTTCAAAAGCATAACATATTTACATACATACAAACATATATCGCAACAACAATAAGGTTTATGACATCAATTGCTTCACACTTTCGAAAAAGTGTTGCGCTTTATCGTAGAAGTTTGCACAACTTTAATGTCCTCAGAGAGAAAGAAAGTGCCACGAGTCGAAGTACATATCTGCATATACATTTTACTTATTACGTACTCGTACTTATATCTATATTAGGGTGATTCAGAAAAAAAAATGTTTTCTTGCTCAGTACCACGCGCAATAGTTTCGTTTAGACGCCAAAATAAGTCTCCATTTCCCATAAGAATAACAGAGGAAAAAATGTTCTGTTCTGTTTTTCTTCCAATTTTTTATATTTAACGAACGAATGTTGTACTGTACAAGACTTGGAGTCGAGAAGTAAAAAAAAGAAAATTGCCTGTGTTATTCTTATGGGAAATCGAGAAGTGCGATGCGAACATTCTTAATATTAATAGCCCAATTCTATATCGGTGACAATTTTTTTTTACTGACAAATTTTCATATTTTTCCGTAATAAAAACTGTGACAAGAATTTGTCACTGATACAGAATAGAGCCGTCTGGCGTCTAAACGAAACTTTTTAGCATGGTACTGTGGAAATGAAATAAAAAAATTTCTGAATCACCCTAATCTATATATATGCATACAGGGGTATATTTTTTTCGGGATAGAAGAATCCATTTTTAGACCACCCTAATGTACATAATATAAGAGAAAGTCGAGATTCTTTTTACCCGCTAATCTCGAAAACTGCTGAACGAATTTGGCCCCGATTTTCTCTAGTATACTCTGTATCGATAGGAAAGTGATCATTGGTATTAAGAATTTGTATAGGGTTGCCATCTGCTTAAAAAAACTATAAGACCGTTCGTTGGATTACAAAAAACTGAGAAGTCAAATGAAAGGGATTGGCCTCTAAAAAAGCACTGATGTTTTGTTTTATTTTCTAATAGGGTTGCCACCTGTTAAGAAAATTACTATGTTCAATCATGATGAGCGCAGGCATCAGTTCTGCACCGTCAATGTCAAATGAAAAGACTTAGCCTCTAGATGTGCAATAATGTATTCTTTTTCTGAGTAGGGTCGCCACCTGTTTAAAAACTATAAGATCTTCACCGTTCGTTGGATACAAAAACTAGATAGATACCAAATGAAAAGCCATGGCCTTCGCATGTACAAAAACTTTTATTTTGTTGAGTAGGGTTGCCACCTATTTAAAATTACTATCTTATCTTTCCTTAGTAAAAGGCAAGGTCGAGATTTTTTGACCACGTTAATCTCGCAAACTACTAAACGGATTTGGACGAGGCATTTTTATTAATCACATCAGATTTGAAATAAGGTTTTATTTTTTCGAAAAGGGTTGCCACCTGTGCGAAAAATTATAAAATATAGACCGTTCGTTAGAATACGACAACTGAGGTGGGAAATGCAAGGGTTTGGTCCATAGATATTCAGTAATGTATTATTTTTTGAGTAGGGTTGCCACCTTCTTAAAAGATGTGGATGGTTCGTTTGACTAAAAAGTGAGTTGTTAAATGAAAAGAACTTGGCCCTCAGATTTGCAATAAGATTTTGCTTTTTTCAATAGGGTTGCCGCCTGTCTAAAAAATTATAAGATCCAAACCGTTCATTGCATTAAAAACATAAGATGTAAAATGAAAGGGCTTAGGCATTAGATGTGCCTTTATTTTTTTTAAAAGGGTTGCCGACTGCTTTCTCCAAATGCGTATATGTATGTATTTAATTATGCACACATTCAGCGCGTGGCGAAGCTTCGCGCATACGACGGCCTAATTTAAGGATAAAGCAGAACTATACATACATACATATGTACACCCGGGAGCAAAAATTTGAACAGCAGAAAAGGATATTGTTACAAACTAACTAGACATACATTTGATCTTTTTGCACCACTTAGTTTCTTCTTCGAATTCCAGCAGATTATTAGGGGTCATTTAAGGATCTACACAAAGAACAGCCGCGCATACTCTAACAGTTGTTCCAAATAACATAAAGTGAATTAAAAACATTATTAAACATTGAGGATTAAAGTAATTCGCAATATATATTTGCCATCATTTAATTTATAAGATTTATCTTTACAAACCTGAAGTCAATTTTCAAAAATCTAAAATAGCGAAGCCAATACGGCGTCCAAGAATTTAAAAATTACTGAATTTTCATAAAATTTGGTATTTAGAGGTTCTTAGGTTCGCCCATTACAAATTTCAAACTAGGTTTTGAAAACTCAAAATGTAAAATCTGAAATGGCGTCCGACATTTAAATAAATTATTGCATTTTAAAGCCTGAATAACTTTATTTAAAAATGAGAAAACTTAAATTTTGAAAATTACGAATTTCGTATAAAGTGAAAAAAAAATCTTAAAAAAACTAGGGGGCCTAGTTCAAATTGTTTGCGCTCAACATATAGCACACGGCCCCAACTATTCCCCTATTTTAAATATAATTACTGCTATTATTTCATAATTTGATCATAAATTCATTTCAAATAATTGCTCGAATACAATAAATCATTAATTTGGCTAAACAAATATATTGTTTTACTCAACTGAAAATGAAAATTCAATTGACAGTTATCAACTGAGAAAGTATGAACTCGAGATCATGAGCCTTAAAACCTAGTATGTTTAATTCTTGGGAAACTGTCCTTATTTCTAGAGAAATTAGCAGCCCATTCGACAGCTGGCAACTCTCAAGGTTTTGATTTGACATAAAATTCGCGACTAGCGTGTCTTTAGCATATATTAGTAGAGTTTTAAAAAACATTTTCTTATTTAAAAAAAAAAATTAAAAGTCAATTTGACCGCTGGCAACTCTCAAAGTTTCAATTTGACATTAAATTCGGGATCAGCATGTCCAAAAACCTAATCAGGAGCATTTTTAAAAAGGTTGTCTCATTTTTAGAAAAATTCACAGTCCATTTGAAAACTTACGACTACCAAAGTTTTAATTTTACATAAAATTCCTGACTGACATGCCTTAAAACCTAATCAGCGGTATTTTCAAAGAGATATTCTTATCTTTTTAGAGAAATCGGCAGTTGATTTGACAGCTGTCAAATGTCAAACTAAAAATTGTATGGCATATTCGGATTTAGCATAACAAAAGAGCCCTTCTAATTTTTCGACCACTGTAATTAGCAATGGAGAAGAACACCCACATTAACTGCAATCACATGTACCATCACCTAATAAATATATGCCATGACGCATATCTTTTATTAGTAAATATTTGGCCAGCGCCATCTGTCACTACTTCGCTTCATTTTTATTTCATTTCATACTGCAGAAATTTGTGTTACTTTTAATATTAGTATTCATTTTCGTTTGTGCGCTCGTCTTCGCATTGACTTTGCCTACGGACTTTTGCATAAGTTGGTTAAACTCGACTTTTCACACCAGTTGGCAACCCTGCTAAATATAGTTAAGAAATATGTATGTAAATCTCTTGCGTCTGACATTGTGATATGTGTTTCAATTATCCGATGAATTAAGATGAATTTGATTTTTTAAATACCTGGCAACTCTCTTTAGAAATACAGCCTTTTCTGAAACCTTTTCATTTGATCCACGTTTTTTAATAATACCTTTAACCTATTAAAAAGTTTTAGTTGAAATTTTAAACAGGTGGCAAATCTCCTCGATATTCGAAATGATCAAACTAAAGATTTCTTGTCACTCCTTCTTTAGGCGCCCATATTTTAATATATTATGCATATTTTAGTTAAATTCGACATTTCAAACAGGTGGCAAAGCTTTGTTAAACCTTTTTCGTGTGATGGACATATTTAATTCTTAAAACCGGTGGCAACCCTCCTACTCCATCTATATTGCGAAAATTAATTTAACATATTGTATTCACTGAGTTTAGCTTTGTAAAGAGATGGCAACTTTCTATAAAATATTTTCAAGCCACAACTTTCTTCGCCTGATATCCATATTTCTAAGTGCCTTCATTTAAGTTGAACTTGGTTTTCCAAAGAGGTGGCAACCCTGCTACATAAAACTAAGAAACAAATCGTTTTAAATACCATTTCGCTTGATACCCATATTATTGAAACTTATTCATACAAGTTCATAAACTCTGGAAAAAAAATTTTCGTAAATTTGGGTTTTAAAAAAATCTATCTTTTCAAAACCCTAGTAACAGCCTAAATTATTTTTTTTTTATTCTTAAAGATTTTCGTGTATATTTTTATTTGTACGTAGAATAAAATATTTATGTAGTTTTTTCTTTTTCAAAACCAAAAAAGTTTGGGGTCACAATTTTTTTTTTCAATTTTGAAAATTTTTGTCGATATTTTTATTTTGTATATTGTTGTTTTTTTAAGGACCACCCTAATGTGCATACCTACACATATCGCATTCCTCTCAGTTGTCGCTGTATATACGTACGTATGTGTAAAACTTTACGTCAGTCTTCACTTTCAATCGAATTTTCATTTCATTTCTGTGAAAGTTAACGAAATTGTGGCGCAATTTGTGTTTAGCACAAAGTGTTGGTAACGCGTTTCGCCGAGACTTTTGGAAGTGTTTCTTTTTCCCGTTTCAGATTTAAATTTAACTTTTCTCTTTAATTGAATTGTCTAAGTGAGTGATGGGAGAGTTGCTGGTGCAGCAAATGCGCCAGCTGGATGTTTTCTAAATGGAGTGCCATTATCAAGGGAACCCCAAAAGTTTGTGTTAAAGTTTGCACTGATTGCCCAAATGATTATTTAAATTTTACGGTGTGATGATTTAAAGAAGCTGAAAATAGGTGTTAGTATAAAAATATTTGCTTAAAATGACCATTACAATACATTCACTACTTCTTTTCAAAACAAAATTTATGGGAATTTAGATTGCATGCTGCCATAACGACTGATCTGTTAGAAAGTAGTAAACAGCTGTTTTTTCTTATTTTATTTAAGTGATTTTCAATCTATCAGCTTTCTGTTATTATTAGCTCCTTTAAAGTCGATGGCTTTTGTTGATTGGCGTTGCTAAGCTAATTAACTACTACTATTTCTATTTACTTATTTTTGTTTGTGGTATGTTGCTTTATTCTAAGCAGATTACTTGCAAGTAAATAGTAAAAATATTAAAAGTAAAAAATTTTAATTTTCTTCATGGACTTAAGCCATTATTAAGCTCAACAGTAGCGCATACACTAATTCCAAACTAATAATAATAATAGTCAGCGTAAACTTATAATTAGTTTAATGTAATGCCTCGTCAATATTCTGAACTAATTAGCTAATTGAAAAGGCTCATGATGAAAGCTCTTATTGGTAATACTTGGAAATACATTAGGCGAGCATAATAAGCGTGCAAGCTGAGCGCTACATAAATTTTTATTTGATAAGCGCATTGAAATTGGCTTTTCACAAGATAAATTAGATTTTAAGATACACGAGGCTTGCGATTATTTAATTACAAAGAATTGCTGTGCGAAGGAACACAAGCGCGTGCGCGATTTTGAGTTTTTTTTTTACTACAAGCCAGCAGTATCGTAATGTTTTAGTTTCCGGGAAAGTGGTGAAGTCATCTTCAGTGGTCCGGCGATTGGTCGAATGGAGTGGCAAATGGGTACTCTGGTAGTTTTGAGATGCGAAATTCTAACAAGGCAATTCTGGCAAATTCCTTTCAACTCACCACAGTCATCCGAAAGACAAAAGCCTTTCGTAAGACAGTTGTCGACACTGGCAACTACTTATTTTGAAAGCTCTTTACTGTCTTTCGAAAGATCTGCTACCGAGATCTTAGCATTATGCTCTTCGCATTTAAGCAATACGTTTTTTGTTTTAACTAAATTTAATTAAAAAAAAATAGATATGTTTCATTTCAAACAATAAAAATTAATGATTAAAAAATTATAAAAAGGAGGAAATAGTACTTAAAAATTAAATTGAATAAAAAAAAAATTTATTTAAAAAAGAAAAGAATAGAATTAAAAAAATTTAATGAAATAAAAAATATACATTTTTCATTTTAAACCAATAAAATCTAAAAATTAAAAGAAAATAAAATTAACAAAAGAATAACAAATTAATTTTAAAAAAGAAAAAAAATTAATTTATAAAAAGTAAATAAGATTAAAAAAAAAATATTTTTCCTTTTTTACACAATGAAATCTAAAAATTAAATATTTAATTTAATTAAAAAACTAAACAAAAAGTATGTAAAAAAGAAAAAATCTAATAAGTTTTAAAAATCTAAGGAAATTAAAAAAGAATATTTTTTTTTTAACAATAACAGCCAAACTATCAAAGAAAATTAAATTAAAAAATAAAAATAAGTTAAAAGAGAAAAAAATACATAAAATAAGTTTCTAAAAGTTATACTAAAAAATATATATTTCCTTTTTAAAAATAAAAAAATCTGAATACTTAAATAAAAAAAAATAATAATTTTATAAAAAAAGAAAAAATGCCTTCCGCCAGGATCCGAACTCTGATCTCTCGATTGGCGCGCCTGTTCCTTGCTATCTCGGCCATTGCGACTGCTGGAGCGACGCGAACTATGAAAATGATAATACTTTCTTTCAAAATAGCTTTTCACGTCACGAGTGGTGAATGAGAAAGCATTTTTTCTAAAACTTTTCGGCTAGGTCTGTCAAGATATAGTTATTATCACAGCAACTGCGCCCTTAATTCGGATCAACGTTCGGTCTATACTTTTCCACTTACCTCAACTAACCGTGCCACAACTAACTTCACCTCAGCTCAAATCAACTCACCACACAAACTCACAGCAACTCTCTTAAGCTCACCACACCTTATCCTTCCACACCTAAATTCACCACAACTAAACTAATCGCACCTGTTCTCACTACACCTCAACTCACCTCACCTCAATTCAGGGAATATTTCGGGATTCCTGGAGCTAAATCAGGTTTTTCAAGACAATTTCGGTATTCTCGGGACTGCTTCGAGATTTTCGAGACTACTTCGGGATTCTCGGGACTATTTCGTGATTTTCGCGGTTATTTTTTGAATTTTCCTTTTATTCGTAAATCTTTTTTCGATAAATTTATCGATACCAGATTATTATTTGGTATATTAATCGATATATTTTCAAACCAACGCATGGTTCTGGGACGTAAAACAATGAAAAACTTGGAATATAGCTTTAGGGTTACGTGTCGCTATATTCGGTCGTGCGTATCTTGTTTCCTTCCATCAGTGTATTTTTTTGTCATATTTGCCTAGTTTGGTAAGGATTGGTGGAGCTATTGTATTTCATCATAAGTGGGCGGGGTCACGCCCATATTCGAAAGGCTCATTACAATACTATTTTGCACCAAAATTATACTCCCCCTACTAATTTTCAACAGTTTGGATCCAATATTTACTGAAATATCGTAGTTTTGCATTTTTCGAAAATACCGTTATATGAGAAAGGGACGTGGTTACAGTTCGATTTCACCCATTTTCAATGGCGACCTACCTTGGATTAAGGGCAACCTTCGTACCGAATTTTACGTATACACTTGTCTATATCTATCTCGATTTCTTTAGGCTGTTACAAACAACCGTTATGCGAACAAAGTTATTAAATACCCTTGTGCACAAGTGCGCTCGGGTATAAAGATTTGATTTACAGTTACATAAGTATTAAAAACATTTCTTTTCGCAACAATGCTGTCTATTTTTTATTCAGACTACTTAATAAAAAACCACAAAACTCACCAAACTCACCAAACAATGGCAATGACAGTGGCAAGCAGAGAACCGGCAGAAAGCTTTTTAGCTCAACGGTATTTCAACTAGTTAATTGATGTTTGCATGTGGACACATACACTTGTTCACACCAATAAGAGCACTAATTTTCAAGCGTATTTGCTTGCCTTAACGCTTTAATGATTTATTTCAGCACAAATTCAATTATGTAACGAGAAAGTGTAATGAAAACTAATTAGTTATAAATGTGACACGTGTTAGTACAGAGCAAACATATGTACATAAACGCAGATAAAAGATATATGTACATGTATGGTATATATAAACAATAGCGTAGCATATGTATATGTATGTACATATGTATGTACAAGTACTTGCTTATGTACACATTGACATTGCATAAACAAACAACAAATCAGACAAAACAACTGGTGTTTGATTGCATTGCAGCTTATACCATATACAGGCAAAAGCGCATATGTGTTTACTAGAGCATCGCACAGTGGACCAGGAGCCCGAGATTTTAGCCAAAATTAATAACTCATAGCCTGCGGGTCGCTGATTACGAATGTAAAATCAAATTTCAAAAAATTCAAAATGGCGAACATAAAAAAGATAAGCATTTAATAGATTCTCATAAAGCTTGGTGTTGTTCGCAATTATTAATTAAAAATTTGTTAAAGTTAACGTTTAAGATAATAATAATAATGGCTAAAATTTCGAATCATACAATAAATATACACCCTAAACTGTGGGCCAAAAATAGTAAAAGTGCGGTTTTAGTTTTTCTCTCTGACGACAGAGTTTTTTTAAAGGACATTAAAATTTAAAAAATCTGATTATTTCAGAAAGTTGTTTAAAAAATTCAGTGCAATGCACAAAAACAGTACGGATATCAAATTAAAGAGAAAATTCTATAGAATTAAAAACGATTAAAATTTTTGTTGCATAAGGAAGATAAGGTATTGAAAGTGTCCTTTTGAAATTTTATCCTTGAATGTCCTTGAAATTTTGCATTAATAATTTTTGAAAAAAATTTTATTTTAAGGACTAATAAACACTCGACCACATCCTTGAATTTCTTCCTTCTAATTTTTTTTGCCTAAAAAATTAAATTAATTAAGAGGGAATATTCAATACCTATTCGTCCTTGTGAACAAAAAAATAATAATTTGTTTTAATTCTGCGAAATTTTCTCATTCATTTGGTATCTATATTGTCATTCTACATTGCATTAAATTTTTTAAATGAAACATATCTTTGAAATTACAAAGTCCTTTAAAAAAATCTTGACGACAGAGAAGAAAACTAAAAACAAGTTTTTCCATATTTAACCCTAAGTTTCCTTGGCATATTGATTGTTTCGTGTGTTTTCAAACTTTTTTTGTCGCAAGATGTAATATTATGGTAGTTTTCAGTGAATATAATAGAAATCTTTTTCAGTATTTTTTGAACAAAGGTATATCTAAACATATAATATGAACTTCATTCTAATTAAAAATTTGCTTTACAAATGCCTTTTTGGCCAAAATCTGAAGCTCCTGGCCCACTGTGCAGCGGTGTGGTTGAGTATGAGCACACGCCCGGGTATGTAATTGAAAGTGAAAAGTGAAATTGGCAGCTGTGGGAATAAAGTAATTTCGCTTTTATTGAAATACAAATCAGTACAGAAACCACAAACAAACCTGCAAGCGAACAAACATTTGTATAAATATGTTCAGCTACATATGTATGTATGTACATGTGTATAGCGATCATTGAAACTACTTTGCCGCCCAGCGCACCAACCCACAATCGCGCATTTCAACATTAAAAAAAAAAAACAACAAATAATAATAACAAAAGCAGTGTTTGCATTTGCATCGTATTGCCTACTCATTTGGCGCCTAGCGCCCGCTCGCATGCGGAAGCACTAAATTGAAATTCAAATTACCGTTGCCAATGCTGTTGTCGCGCGCGCAACCTTTCCACCGCCTCCCACCGCGCGGCAAACACGCGCAACCACTGGAGCGAGCTGATGACGGTGGCCCATTTCAATTGTTGCTTTCATATGCAAATAACAAACGTCATGCCGGAGTGCGGCGCCCGCAAACAATCTCAAGGACGACGCGTCAGAACAAAGGCGTGCAATAGTAAACAAATACAACAAGCAACAATAACAATAGCAATAAAAAAATAGGCACTTGGAATAACAATGCTTATAATACCTAATGTGCGTCCGAACGTATGTATGTATGTATGGGTGTGGGAAGCAAAATTAACAATACAAAGCCAATCAGTAGCAATAATAACAGCGCCCAATGCGCATAACAACAAAAGGGGGACACAAATAAATACATAAATGCAAGTCGCAAAGGGGAATAAATTTAAACGGAGTGCTTAAGAGAGAATGCGTACAGTTCAAAGTTCATTTAACGCTATGCGGCTTCAACTTTGTAATTTGTGGGGAAATTAAAAAACAAAATAATAATAATAACGCTCATAATAAAAATACAAAAGCTTAAAGCTCTAGGCAATTTATCAAAACAAATCTAAACATACACCTAAATCTTAAATTACATATGCTTTTGAAAATAAGCGAAAACAGTAATTCTCAGTTAGCATGATTGAGCTCATCCCTGCACAGAGTAAAATACCCCTCTCGTCGTCCTGGATTTGAGATCTACAGATATTTCCTTCCAGAGCATATGTATTGGTAGGGACTGACCTAAAAATATAAGAGGTGTATATAGGTATATATCTAGCAAATCTAAAAAGCTCATAACACATAAAAAAGATAGCTTGAATCTGGAATCAGAAAAACCGTAAAAATTTTGTGAATATGTTTTCGTAATAACTGATAAAAACTTTATAGACAGCTTAAAAACCTTAAAACAAATAATTAAAGCTTAAAGCTCTAAATATTAAAATGTTTACTCTCTACATGATGGAAAGCTTTAATATGCCCAAAATACCTAGAAAACCGAAAAAGCTCAGAGCACATAAAAACAGCTTAAAGCTCTATACAGAAGAATTTTAAAAAGGCGTCCAATGTTTTGGTCATTATTGATAAAAAAAAAGATAGAAAGCTTAAAAGAAATAATAAAAGCATAGAGCTCTAGCCAATCAAAAAGCCAAACATTTGAAAATTTTTACTCTAAATAGTCAAAAATTGTGATATAAAAAATATTTATGATCTGTGCCAATATGTGCGCGCGGGAGCTTTTTCTCTTTTTATCAACTAAATATATGGAAAAGTTAAAAAATCAAAACCAAAAGCTTTTTGATCTAAAGTAGTGTAGTAAATAGAGAGCTTTCGCTTTAGAAAAGTTAAAATTCTCTGCAAGCTTTCTTATGTAGTGAATTAAAATTAATTCTTTGAAAGTTTAGTTGGCATGATTTGAGCTTTTGACTTAATTTCCCACTTGATAAATCTAATATTATTAGAACATACAGATTTACACACAGAAAGAGCATTAAATAAAACTAAAGAACGAATGTTGACAGAAAACTCAATCGTCACTTAAAGCAGGGTTGGCCACTTTATGAGTAAGCGCGCCAAGCTTTTTTAGCTTTCTATACACTTTATATGAGGGGCACACCGTAAAAGTTCAAACACTTATTTTAAACATGAAACTGAATCTTGAAGCCAGGATATATTTTCGATGGGAAAATTTTAAAATATGGTCCGACATATAAATAAAAGCATATGAATCAATTTTTTAATTTGTAAAGCTTCTGAACTTTGAAATTTTTTTTCATTAAGTAAAAAAAAAAAATAATAAAAATAAATAAAAAATGTATACCTCATGCATAAAAAGAGCTTAAGCTCAGACTAAGTTTTTGCATCGAAAAAGTGAGCTCAAGCACAAGAGCTTTTACTGAAAATTAGTCGGAGCCTACAATCTTTGTTTTATACATTAAACCCAGAAGGATTAAAGCTATTTTACAGTACAACAGAAAAGCGAGAACTTATAGTAGATGTATTATATACCGCAAAGCTTAGAGAGCTTAAGGTCTAGGACAACGAAATTGAAATAATAGGCGCGACATTTTAGAAACCTTCACGCGACGCTTGCCTGGTTTTAAACAACTTAAACTTTGCATCAACTAGGTATACATCAACTTTTTCTCCCTCAAACATAAAAAAACGATTGAAGGTATTCAAGCTTTGAGAGCTTAAAGCTAGTGGTTATAAACACAGAAAGTAGTTAGTGATTTAGATTCCCTAAACTTTTAGGAACGCTTCGAATAGAACGCTTAAAATTTTATTTTAATAATCAATTTTAAAATTTATCAGATTGTTAAAATTTAAAATAACAAATTTTCCGACCAAAATTGTGTCATTTTAAATTTTAACACGCTGATAAATTTAAAATTGATTGGTGCAACCGTGCATTAATCATACACAACTTAGAGCTCATTGCAATCTACAAATCTTATAAATTAGAAACTTTTGTGATATTTCTTCATTAAATTTTTAAATATTTTGGAAAAAAGTCACTCAATTAAGCTGCTCTAAAAGCTCTACGAATAATGAAAAGCTCAAAAATCCTTAGGAAAAGTGTTTATTTGGTGTTTGGGCGCAAAAATTAATAATAGCATCAGAAGCTTAAAAATTTCAAAACTTTAAGTATAAAAGCTGGATGAAGCTCCACAACAAAATAATTGAACTTTACTAAAATTGATTACGAAGGCAATTGTCTTATATCAGTACTGAGTAGAGAGGGCTTATACCCTATGAACATATCGGGGGCCGGAAGAAAGCCTATCTCTATGCGTACATATAAACCATATACAAGTTTAACATACAAAAAATGTATTGTGTATATCTAAAAAAGCTCTGCACTCTGACAAGGTGGTTAAAAGCTTAACTTCGAGGTTTAAGCCTAAACATTTCAATTTGGGAAACAAGCAGAGAAAACTTAAGGGCTTCAGAAACTTAATGGCATAACTTGAAAGCCAAAGACTACAAAACGTTTTCAAAAAAAAATTAAAAATTCACAAAAGCTTTTTCTATGTATGTATATATTTAAGTTTATAGCAGAGCTGGCCACTTTCACACTTTCACTTTAGTATGTAGAGCAGCATTGACCATAGAGAGCTATTACTCTGTGCACATATCATATCCAGTATTGCCAGAACTTTTTCAGAGGAAAGGCTAAATCAAAATTTTAGTTCGGGCTAAATTAACAAATCAACTATTTTTTGTCGTTATTATAACCTCATAACAATATCAATGTTGAAGATAAAATTATATATTCTTGTAACGAACAAATTTTGTTGTAAGTATTTTCAACCTGATGGATATTAGGAGAGCATATTTTTTAAATGATAACTCGCCGAAGTAAAATATCATGACTGAATTTGTCTTTATTTTTCATTCCATACCCAACGCTAAAAATCTCATTAAATATTTCAACACTATTTAAATTTTTAGTTAATACATATTTTGAACAAACGAAAAAGCTATAAAAAGCTAAATAATTTTAGAAAGAAGCTAAGAAAAAAGGTAGAAGCTTACTGGCAAACCCAATTAAAACAAGTAAGAGCAGCGCTGTCTTCGGCTATGCCGAAGGCTTCATACCTTTCATGAACATCTGCAAATTTTACTTTGACAGATTACTGCTTTTGAATACATCTGCATACATCGATAGAGGAGTTACATACTTATATAAAAAATCGCATCTAAACAATCAGAGGTATGGAAGATATACTTTATATGACATCAATCTAAGTGATTTTCACCGCTATGTGATCGGTATGTAAACCGGTAACACAATTTATTGGGTTTAGTTTCCTACATAAAGGAGATATATGGCAAAAACTGGTATCTGAACAATCAGTGCTATAGGAGATAAAGCTTATACAGCATAGATTTTGACGATTTTCTCAGTAGACTTTGTATTATTATTTATAAAATATCTTACGAAATTTATCGGTTTTAGCTGTTCAAATAAAGAAGTTTTACAGTAAAATCCCATATCTGAACAATCGGATGTATGGAAGATATATGTTGCAGTCATCCGATCGTTGTTATTTTCACTGTAAGTATTCTGTTAATAATGAGTGAAAATGGTGCGAAATTTCATGGTCCTAGCTACATAAATGGATGAATTATAACTAAAAATCTCATATCTGAACAATCAGTTGTATGGGAGCTATGGGTTATAGTTATCCGATCTTTTTAATTTTCACTGTAAGTTTTCTGTTGATAATGGGTGCAAGTACTGCAAAATTTCATGTTTGTATCTGTATAAATGGAGAAGTTATGACGAAAAATCTCATATCTGAACCATCAGTTGTATGGGAGCTATATGTTATAGTGGTCCGATTCTTCCGGTTCCGACAAATGATTAATACATTATAAAAATACACCCACCTACAAAATTTGATAAGGATATCTCGAAAACTGAGAGACTAGATTGCATACAAACAGACAGACAGACGGACAGACGGACATGGCTAAATCAACTCAGCTCGACGTTCTGATCATATAAGTATACATTTTAATGGGTCTATCTCTTTTTGTTCTGGTACTTACAAACATCGGACCAAAGTTATAATACCATTTCATGCTCATGAAAGGTATAAAAAGCCAAATCTAGCCTGCAAATAACTAAAATGGCAACACTGGTCATATCAAATATATACAAAGCTTTGAAAAAAAATTTACAATTACAAAATTCAAAACACATTTTAAAGCTTTATTTAAACATTTCACTATCCATATTCACATTACCAACTTCAAAGTTGGTAAATAAGCATTAATTGTAGTTATAAACTCCTAGCTTAACTTCAATTTTCCACCACTTTTGCTACTATTACTTTTTGTGGTAATTTTAATTTTAGTCAGATTTTCAAAAAAAAAACTAAAATAAATACAACTAACTAAAACATTCATGAAAATTCATACAAAAACCAACCACTAAGCACAAATAGAAATAAACTTTTTTTTTAAATACTAATTAAATTTTAAAAGCTCCCTTTTGCAAATATGTACAGTTATTTCATGTTAAATTCACTAGCGCGTAAGTACTTAAGTACGTTTTGTAAGTATAAGTACTGGCATTCGTACTTTTGTATGTGCTCATGCGTGTTTGTATTTATGAATGTACGTTTGTATATATCAATATGTGTTTGCATATGTGCGTGTGTCTGTCTATATGTGTGTGTGCGAAAATGTTTTGCATATTTTATGTAGTGATGACCAAGCTGCGTGGCATGCTAATGAGTTCAACGCACACACACACACACACTCGTACATACAAATATTTTAAATTTGCGCTAATTGAAATCTTTGCCAAAAAACAAAAAACAAAAAAAAAATAGGGAACCAACCAGGCGGCATTTGGGCAGAAGTGGTGCAAGCAACTTTTACTGGCAACCAACCGCAAAGGCAAGGACGTTGTCCTCTTTTGTTTGTTGCTTTTAGACGAGTGCTCGTACTTATTAAAATTCAACATTTTTTCAAGGCTAATTATTTTTGTTACTGATTGGGGCCCAATTAAAATGTTGCTAGTGAAAGTTTTTTTTGTTTGCATAAAATTGTAAAAGTGTTTAGGTCTTTTTATCATTGTTTTTGTTTACTTTACATCCACGGCGTTGCGCCTTTGTTATTTCATAATTTTTTTCTGCGTTTTCTTTAGGTTATTTTTAACAATTTGAATTGCTTGCAATTTTTTATCCTATTAACTACATTTTAATTTAATGTATTGTTTTTTAATTCAATTCTATTTTTGGAAGCCTTTCGAATTCATTTGCTTTGATTTGTATTACTTTTAATTATTTCTTCATTTGCATGGGTACAGATCTCTCTTCGGGTTTCCTTTAATTTGCCAATTCTAATGATATCCACGTGATGGCAAAAGTGCATAAGGCGATTCAAAAAAGGAGAGACTTGCTTATTAATAAAACTCATATTATTATCATTGTCGTTATCCGTCATTTATATTGTCATTTATATTTTTATTCTTATTCTCATTTCCATTGTCATTGTCGTCATCGTCAGCGTTGTCATGGTCCTAGTCATAGAAATTGTCGTAGTCATTGTATTGTATTGTTTCATAGTCATTGTCATTGGCATTGCTTTTGCCATTGCTTTAGCTATTGAAACTAACTAGGGAGCCCGCACGATATTAAAACGCCCAAGATAGAATTTCAAAAACCTTCAAACTATTTCAAATATTAGCAAGGTATAAGCGATTCGAGTGTCATATTTCTTCTAAATTTGTGCGGCCGTTTCGCATAGTAGGTTTTTAATATTATCAAATTTTAAATTACCCGATAAAAAGTTTCTAATTTCAAAAAAAGGCATGGTCTTTATTTTTCATGTTATTAGCCGTGGGTAACACAGTGTGGCGCCGCGCCATTGCGCTGATACCGAGAGCTGAGTTACTGGCGCCGATACCGATTGTCACAACTCAGTGACGCAATGGCGCCAGCAACACCGGAGCACTGACAACACCAGACGGCGCAAAGAACCAGCAAAGAACACACAAAAGCGAAGTGTTACTTGTAAAATGTGCAGCACAAGGCGAATTTTTACAAGGTGGTGTTGCTAAAATTAGCCGCAGTCCTTCTGAATGTGAAAATTATGTGTTTGTTGTATTTTTGGGTTTTGAAATTGGGTATGCTTGAGTTGTTTTTGCCCAACTGATGCCACCTTGTTTTAATTCACCTTAGTTCAACACCGGAACACTGACAACACCGGGTGTCGCAAAGAACACCCGAAATAGAAGTGTCTCTTGTAAAATGTGCGGCACAAGGCGAATTTATACAAGGTTCGTCGCGGTCCTTCTGAATGTGAAAATGATATGGTTTGTTGTATTTTTGGGTTTTGAACTCGGATATACTTCAGTTTTTTCTCAACCGATATAACCTAGTATTAATTCACTTTGGTGCAGCGTGCAGCAATAAAGGATATGAGCTTTAGCCTGAAGAGGCGCCATTGTGCCAACACACTGTGCTGGTTCCGACATTGGCGCTGGAGTTAGTGTGTCAGCGCCAAAAAATTTGCGCCGTTACCCAGGCCTACATGTTATACAATTTATTTTCGAATAAACTTCTACAAAGCGAATTTGCTTTAAATTCAGTCGCAAATGAATTGCAAAACCTACTGAAAACCTTTTCAAACCCATTTCGATTGATATCCATCCTTTAAGAAATTCAATTAACTTATTAAATAATTTGAGTGCGTCTTATAGAATAGGTGGCAACCCTCCTAAATCTATTTCCGAAATAAAGCCTTTTCAACCCCAATACGATTAACGCCCATATTTTAATAATTCATTTGACTTTTTAAATAATTTGAATATTTGAACAGGTGGTAACCCTCTCAAAACACCCAAAAAATATTTCTAGTGTTCAAGCTAAAGATTTCTTAACAAATTTTAAAACACATATTTGAATTAAGTCTATTGCCCTACTTTAAGTTGAGTTGCGTAAAAGTTAATAGAATTCGACTTTTTAAGCAGGTGGCATCCCTCTTCAAAAGTAGTTTCGCGCTAAGATATCCTTAAATATTCTTCGTCTAACATTGCGATACATATTTTAATTAACTGATAAATTAAGTTAAATTTTATTTTTTAAACATGTGGCAACCCCGCTAAATATAGTTCAGAAGTAAAGATTTTTCAAACCCATTCGATTGATACCCATATCTTAATAATTCATTTAATTTAATTAATAATTTGAAATAAATTTTTAAACCTGTGGCAACCCTATTCCAACAACTCAAAAATATTCTTAACGTTTAAACTAAAGCCTTCTTAGCACTCTTTCGTTTGACATTTCATATAACTTTTAGATAAGTTAACTAAATTCGACATTTCAAGCAGGTGGCAACCCACTTTAAAATATTTTCAAACTGCTACTTTCTGAGATCCCTTTCGTTTGGCTCTCATACATATGTTGGTTTTTTCCCCTATTTAATTTCCTTAATTCAAATTCAATTTTATTTTTTAAACAGATGGCAACCCTCCTAAAGTTTAGTTAAGAAAGAAAGATTTTCAAAACCATTGATTCCACTGATACCCATTTTGTAATATTTTATATTTTTTTTTTAATAATTTGAATATTTTTTTTTAAAGGTGGCAACTTTTTGAAAAAAGTAAAACCATATCTGCAGTCCAAGCCTGCTAATTTGACACTTCATTTTGGAAAATCGAACGGTTATTATGGCATTGCTTATTAAGTAATTTGAATTCAATTGTTCTACAAGTGGCAACTCTGCTCGAAAAAATAAAACCAGTTTGCCAAAATAAAACAGGACAAGCGCTTTAACTTGATCGATTGATGAAAATCGAACGAACGGTGCAGATCTTTTATGCTGCACAGAAAATGCCTTCGCGTGCTATATAAATATATAGATACTTATCCATATTTCTTAGATATGATAGCTACGTCTACGGAGACTAGACACTTGGGGCATAAACGGACATAAATATATTGCAGGACCAGCGTTGCCATTTTAGCCGTTTTCCGGCTAGATTTAGCCGGTTTTGATAGCATCTAGCCGGAGAAAATTCCATCTAGCCGGCAGCCGATTTGTTAGCCGGTTTGTAAAAAAAAGTTAGCCGTTTTTAGCCGATTTTACTATTTGCCTAATTTTCAGGTGCAAAAAGTAAACAAGTTGTTCGAAAGCGATAATGCAGACCCAATGAAGATTTTTAATGAACTCAATGTTTTACTTTCGCATCTATGCTCCCTAGTGGTTATTAGCGCGGACACATTTGATCCTATATGCTCCCCGTTGGAACCATACCTTGCTCCATTTCTTCAGTTTTATGACAGTTTTGAAGAGTATTTAAAAACAAAAGTAAGAACAAACGCTTTTGACCACGAAGCCGAGAAAATAATTCGGGAAAATGGTCGCTATTTTATTATCACTTTAATAAAGGAATTACGCCAACGCCTCCCTACAAATATTGCCACACTAAAATAAATTGACTTTTTTCGGTTGGAAATGCATTAAGAGTAATTAAACCAAAAGTATTTGTTCAACTACAGCAACAATAACACAAATATAATTTTGACATAATTTTCAATGGGATATCTGTCAAAAAAGCTGCAACTAACTTTAAAGTCGACTTTATTTTGACTATGACTACGGGCCAATGAATTCAGGTGATATATACAATAGTGATTCATTTGATGATGAGGAATATACACTCGATATAAATTAATGGTGTTAACTAGTCTTTCGTTTCTTGCGATTTATTTAAATAAAGCATGTGAATTTTCACTAAAACATTTTAGCCGTTTTTAGCCGCTTGTTTTTGCCAATCTAGCCGGTCGGCCCAAAAAGTTCTGGCAACACTGTGCAGGACCTTCCACTATGGAATTGGGATACCCATGGCTACCTGCAAATCAATGATCAGGATTAGTATTATTCAAAAGGCACTTGTAGGAGTAAAGGCAATCGTACGCTTCATAAGAACCTCAAAGTGGTTTGGATGGAAGAAAATGCGCGAACAAAAAATTGCCAAAAATCAAGGGTACTACTTCAAACTTGCTCTTTATTGTACTAAAATTTAATGGGCTACAAAACTGAAGACAATTCTAGAAAAATTCGTCGAGTTTTTATAAGTCTTCGACAAAGTTTTAAATTTTGACTTACATGTTTTTTTAGATAGTAAGTTATATTTTCATAAAAAAATAATAAACATTTCTTAAACAAAGAAAAGTAGCCCAAACTTGCTAAAATGTCATTTCCCTATTAACATTCTCGCCACCGCATATATTGTGTGTATACATTTTTGCGATAATTTTTAAATATTTTTCGCTTTGTTTTTTTTTTTAATAAAACTATTTTAAAATATGTTATGTCTTTTTATTCTAAAAACAAAATTGTATGTTCGGATTCGATGATTTAGAAATGTCCCGATTTTTGGCCACAGAAATCTGGTCACCGTATCCCTACCATTTCAGACTTTAATAGATAATCAATAAAGAATTAATCTATTTAAGGCTCTTCACGTAGACTATTTTTAGATTCGAAAGTTTATGATTTGAGCATTTCGTATGACTTTTCTGTATTCAAATTGATTTTATAAGTATGTATCTTTGAACAGATTTTTTCTTTTCAATGAAAAAAAAAACTTTGAGATGACGAAAAAATTAAAATATTCGTTTCTTAATTTTTTTCGGAATTTTTATGACAGAAAATGATTAACTGTTGTGTTAATTATATTGAATGTCAAGTTTTCATACATTTTTTATGCTTTTTTTAAATACGATTTTCCGCATTTTTTAATATCTAAATATTAAGAATTTCGGAGGCGCGTAAATTTAAGCGGGGTTAGCGGTCCCAATTGTATCAAAAAACTCGTTGTGTTCATTAAAGAGAAACGCCATTAAAAAACTTCGGCGAAAAAAGACCTGTTAACATAGATTTATACCTAGTCAAGGACTGCCAGAAGTATTCCCTAAAAACTTTGGGGAATGTACATACTTTTACACCCGCAAACATAGTTGACCGTGAAAATAATTTACGAGTCTTTTTTCGCCGTCACCTAGGTTTAGACGCCTTTCTGCGCTGAAGTTTTTTATGCTTCTGTTTTCGCCGTCAACTTTTGCAGTTTTCCTAAATTTCGCTATTTATAAGAAAAAAACCGTAAAAGCCATCGGAAAAAAAATTAATAGAAATCAATGCGATTTTTTAGCCGCTCAAAACTTGCACTTATTTTACTAGAAAAAAAAATTCTAAAAATTCTGGTTAAAAAGCTCGAAATTTAGATAAAAATTTGTGGAATTTTTCTAAGTTCTGTAAAAAGTTTGAAAGTGTGATTTGTATGGTTTTTTCTTTTAAAGCATGAACCATATTTTTATATAAAAATATCAAAAAAAATTTAGCTTGAAAAATTTTGTAAATATTAAAAACGAAACACTATTCATCCATTTTTGACCGCCACTGTATGTATATTCGTAAAAGGCAAGGTCTTCTATCGGTTGCAGTGGAAATGGATAAATGAAAGCGTTCATTTTTATTTTATTTTATTATTTATTTTAAATCGTAAAACGCAAAAGTAAGTGGGTTTATTTTATTTCGTTACGTTTTATTTTTAATCTTCCATTCGCTTTTGTTTTTGGATTACTATAATACATTCATAGCAATTTTCCTCGAGCTGGCATTAGCAATCCTTACCTTTTCCCAGTTATGTCTAATAACGGCATTTTTTTCGACACAAATTTCGCTTCTTCTTCTTTTTTTTTGTTGGCAATTATCATTATTATAACTTTTATCTGTTTGCCGGCGTCGTCGCCACACAGCTTGTTATTCATAACGTCAAATTAAAACAATTAATGCAAACTTTGATTGTTGCTGGCAGTCAAATAAAAACAAAAATTGTATCCTTTATATGCTTAAAATTATGCTATACATACATACATACATATACACAAGCGGAGAGAGGCAAAAACAATAAACATTTAATCTAATTGCTTTCGCATGTGTGGTGTATATGTAGCTACATATGTGTGTGCGTGCAAGAAGTTGAGTTGCGTATGTGTTTGTTTAAGCTCTTCTTGTGTATGTGTGTGTGTTTGTAGACGAGCCTAGCCTGCGTATGTATGTATGTATATTTTGGTGTTTCAGTGCAAAAGTTAAAGCAGCTAATTAGGCGTATGGCCGACTTCAAGGTTTGTTTGTGTTGATTTTTGCCGGCGCTACAAACTGTTTATCCACTTAGGCCATGCACACTCTGCCCCGTTTCAAGCGCTGCGACTCTCGCATATGCTTGAAAAAACGAGCAAAAATTCAAGGCTAATTATGCATGAGTGCTGAACATATATGTACTCATTGCATAGCTACATACATACATATATTGCATATACTTAGGCGCATAGCATGGCATGTATGTAGGTAAACATATAAATTCAAACACATCTTAGGCCAAAGTGCTTTTGCAGCGTCATGTTTACACACATGCATATGTATATGTTTACTTATACATACATATGCATGCTGAACGCTCTGCCACTTGTTTTACTGTTTACCTTGCCTACGCGCTTAATCCTAAAAGTATGCTACACGCGCGTTCTATGAGGTCGACTTGTAAGTAAGCGGCTTACTTAGGCAACGTTGAACTTTGTGGAGCATGTTAGCAGCAATGAACTGAATCGATTGAGTATTAAATGCTGCAGACACCAGCAGATACAAGCTGGCATACTTACATATGTAAAAGGGTTAGGGCTTATGACCCCATTCGTACATTTATAATGATGTATGCAGGCATAACTGTAAAAGTATGAGTTTAGTCTTTAATCTTTCGCTTGAGAATGAGCTCAATTTGTTACTTAAACATATTTAGTCAGCAAATCGGCATTGAGCGTTGCCGCACAAAGTGTTACTGACAGCCTGAAAGTAGGCTGTCGCAATTTTCGTTCCCCAGCGGCAACCGCTGCTGCTTTTACAATACATAAATCAGCAGCTGCCAAGCTGAGCTGTGCAAAATTGACCAATAAAATGTAATAAATCCTGTCAGTTGTTGTATATTTTTTTTTTGCATTTTGTTTAGTTTTTTTTTTTTATTGCCCTTTAACAAGAGCGCACATGCGAAAAAGGGCAAAAAAGGTAGTCAAACATACTTTTAGGCGTACAAGCAAGTTGCGTGTAATATAGTTGTCTTTAGACCCATAAATTTTTTTTGTACATACATAACTATCTATGCCTTTAGCCTTTAACACTTGTGCTTGGTGACGTTCTAAAACACACACAAAAACAAATACACACAATCGTTTCTACATACGGGTCAATCCATGTGAAATCGACTAATAGTTGAAATTGACCCTTTTTTGGAATAAATTTTAGTCAGAACTTTTCTTTTGCCACATAACGAAGTTCTTGCAAAGAAGAAAAAAGCATTTTTTACGAAAGTTTAGCAAATTTCACAATTTTCGGGATTTGGCTAGTATATTTTTTTATATCCCAAAAACTATTATAATTACAAAAATACGTCCGTTCTAAAGCTACAAAAAAAAAAAAATAACTAAATAAATAAGCCAAAAATTAAAAAAATTGTAATGAAAAAAAAAATTTTAAGCAAAACTTATAAAAATTGTTTGCTCTTTTTTTTAGTTTTAAAACAACCTGAAATTTTTAGCAAGATGTTTTTGAAAGATATAAATTTCCGAACTTTAAAAAAATCCTGCAAATTCATTATGTTAGAAAATTTTCATCCAATTTAAGTTAATTTTTTATTTAGTCTCAAATTTTAAAACTTCATATCGTTAAAAATATGGCTTTGTTGAAAATTTCAGTATCTTTTAAGATCAGCTAGAGTGTTGTATAAAAAATATATACCTACAAACGTAAAAAATCGAGAATAAAAAATTACAGAATGTTGAAATTAAAAATATTCGTTAAGGCAAAACTGATAAAAATCCTTCGCTCTATTTTTTTTTTTGTACACAACACCTCCAACTAATCTTAAAGAACCCTGAAATTTCCAAATTTCAAAATTTTTTTTTTTTTTAATTTTTTTATATATGTAGTCCCATGTTTGGTTCGTGTTTTGGTTCGTGTCTCCACTACGAGATGCTTTGGTATGTACAGTATTGGACATATCTATAGCACCCCCCTTTCAAAGCGATATTGTTTGCCACTTATGTTTAATTATTAGTTTTCAGGAATTTTAAATTAAAATACAGTTCATTCTCCAACAAAGCCCATATAAACCAATGTTTTAAACTTTTTAGAAGACCGCAAAAAAGTGGAACAAACTTACCCTTAAATTTCAAACTTTTTTCTCAAAAGCTCTAGAATTTTTTTGAGTACACAGTTTTATAGGGCATTCAATTTTGTCCAATAATGTGCAAGTTTCAAGTCGCTAAAGATTACCGTTGATTTTTTTTTTGTCTCATTTGCTTACATATATGGACTAAACACAATTATTTTTATATGGCAGAAACCCGCAACATCCTCGGCGAAAAAAATTCTAAAAAATCAACGGTAATTTTTAGCCACTTGAAACTTGAACATTATTAGACTAAAATTGAATGGGCTATAAAACTGTGTATTCAAAAAAATTCTACCGCTTCTGCGAAAAAAGTTTGAAATTTGGGTGATAATTTGTTGCACTTTTTTGCGGTCTTTTAAAAAGTTTTAAGCTTGAGTTTATGTGAGTTTTGTGAGAGAATGAACTGTATTTTAATTGAAAATTCTTAAAAATAAATAAATAAACGTGAGTGGCAAACAATATCACTTTGAAATGGGGGTGCTATTGTATTGGCCAATACTGTATGTGGCGTCTGTACGTACCTTCATTTAATTTTTTTCAAACTTTCAGGAATTAAAGTACAAAAAAAAACTAAGAAGGTTTTTGTTCCACGATGTTTTGATTCGTATGCCTTTGTGGGCGTGGCTGCTGCCTGAAATTCGAAAAAAGGCAATTTTTAAAACTACCACTGAGGCCGCACTACTCAGTCCATGTCATTGATGTGGATATCAGTAGAAGGGTCTTCAAACAAGCAAGCTAACGCTGTGTTTTGCGTTTATAAAATATAAATATGTCATAACGTTATCGCCTGAAAACTAAAAATCGGCCAGCTGAGAATAGAGATCTTCTCAAAAACTGGTCAGTCGATTTTATTCTAAGTTTCCACAAATCTAGCCCAAAACCTTAGCTTTCCGCTGGTATATATTTAGCTTATATCTGGGAAAACTCTTGTTGTGGATATGTTGCGATTCAAATTGAAAAAATGTCGCTCTAAAAAGGGTAAAATAGTTAAAAATTAACATATCCGTTTAATTTGATAACCTTAGGATATAAAAATAATATACCCAGTTCCCCGAAAAAAATGCCCATTTCCCGATTGCCACTTAAACCGAAATTCCCTGCAAATCGGGGAATTTCCCGCGAGTTG
Source organism: Rhagoletis pomonella (assembly GCF_013731165.1). NCBI lineage: Eukaryota > Metazoa > Arthropoda > Insecta > Diptera > Tephritidae > Rhagoletis > Rhagoletis pomonella. The sequence goes on from NW_023458560.1 coordinate 56,925,655, forward strand.
ACAAGTTGAAGGTTGCAGCTGTGCTAATCACTTCGAACATGTCTTGGAAACCACAATTTGTGTGTATTTTAGAGTTTTTCTCACAGTCACATGCCGAAATTGTAACATTTTTCCGCATTTTAATTGCGATATGTACTACTCAGTATTTAACTATGCTACATGGGTTTATCACCCGCACTTAACCTACCTGGAAGGATGCGTACAATATTAGCTACAGTTGTACATAAATATGTATGTATGAATGCATTTAGTTCACCCAATGTGCCGCTACTACTTACATACATAAATTGCCACTGAGCAAAACTACTTGAGAAAGAAGCATTAGTTTAATAGCACAAGTGCAACATCGTACACGTGATAGAAGTAAAACTTCTTAACTTAATAATATTAATTAAAAATAAACTACGAGACAATCAGACGAATACAGTTCTTTATTGTATCCAAAGTTGGTACCAAGTTGATAAGTTTTTATCATGCCTCATAATTTTATTTATTTTATTCGAATACAAAGGATATGATCATTCTTTTTCGCTTTATTCCGCATTCGAAAAATTATATGTTTCAATGAACACATCGATTTGGATACATAATTTAGATTTAGATAATATTTTTAGCAAAGTTATTTGAGAAAAATAAAACATTTAAATTATTGTTTGTATTTTCGTCGATTTTAAATTTGCTACCCCAAAATAATTGATATCAAATAAAACATCTCCTTGAGGTAAAATTTTCGAGTGACGAAAGCTGAACTAGAAACACAAAATTTTGTGATATCAATTTCGTGACGAAAATTATACGCATTTTTTTTAAAAAAAATCTTATATTATTTATTCGGAACATTGCGAGATTCCGTCTACTGCTAGAAACACAAAATGAAAAACAGAACTTTTGCAACGATTCGTATGAACAAAAAAATTTCCCTACGTTTCAAAGGCAGTTAAAAAATGCGTATAATTTTCGTCACGAAATTGATATCATAAATTTTGTGTTTCTAGTTCAGCTTTCGTCACTCGAAAATTTTACCTCAAAGAGGAGTTTTATGTGATAATAGTAGTTGATATATTCAAAAAATAAACTTGCAAAATCAGAAAACTTATGAAATTTTTAAATTTTTGAAATTTCCTTTGGCAGAAATTTGTTGTATGAAAAAAGTAAAGTTCTGAATTTTTTTTTGCAAACTTAAAATAAATTTATGTTAAAGAATTTTCATTTTATTTTTAATTCAGAGCTTTCAGAAAAAAATTGCAAAGTTCAAGAATTTTGTTGTATGATAAATGAAAAGTAATGTATAAAAAAAGTTTGCCAAAAAGTTATAGAAATACTTTTACGATTTTTTAATTTTTTTAAGACCCTTTTTTGTAACTATAATAGTTTTTGAGATATTCAAAAAATCAGCTTTCAAAATCCGGGAGATTGTAAAATTTTGAACTTTCGAAATTTTTATTTATGTTTTTGTACAGAACTTCGTTATATGAGAAAAGAAAAATTCGTCCAAATCAAAAATGGCGTATTCCATTGATCAATTTGACATGGATTGACCCATATGTACATACATACATATGTATGTTCATATGTATTTAGCCATTAATAGTGAGTGCATGGACATTTTTGTTGATTAGGAACATCTCCGCCAACGACACTTAGGCACGCACCGATCCAGCGAGGCACCAAGCCATTATAGTTTGGAGTAGGTTTTGAGCGTTGCCGCCTTGCCACTGTGCCTGGCGGTCTAAGCAAAGGCGCACAGCCACACGCATCAACAAAAGCACATTTAACATCTACATATATATGTACATACATACTTATATTAGGGCGAAGTAATTTTTTCGGAGCAAAATTTTCAAAGAAAGTGTATAGCGAACTCAAATTCTACGGTTAATGCTAAGCAAAAATTTTGAAGAAACAAACAAAAATTATTTTGTACATAATTTTCTAACTTCTAGGTTTTGTGAAGTAGTTTCTTAAATATGCATGAAGAAAACAAAAAATTTTGTAAAAAAAAAATATAATTTGGTGCAGTAAAAATTATATTACACTGATTTTTCTTTAAAAAATGAAGAAGGGTGAAACATCATTTTTGGTAAACAGTTTATTCACCAAATTTTGCTTTGAATTGAACGTAGAATTCGAATATGCCATACACTTTTTTTTCGAAATTAAATCACTCCGCCCTAATGTATGTATATATATAGAAGCTCATACTACATTGTACAATGCGCTGCCGGTACGTGTTCGCCCAATAGGCATGCTGTGTTCTACAAAACTGATGACACTCTTAAGCCGATAGTGTCAAATCCGTAAGCATACCAGCTCATTCTCATTCGCACAAGGTTGGATTAGAAATCGTACCCAGGCAAACACACAACACACACACACACACACACACACACATACAAATGTGAACATTCATATCACATTACAACCAGCTGGTCTCAGACATGTTATAGCTGCTATACATATAACATTAATCCGAAATTTTTCATACCTTCTTCATACATAGCATTCATGTACATATGTATGTATGTGTACACCTAAGCTTGCTGGAGTTGGGGTGTTAGTTGTGAAATTTAATTTTTGTATTTCACTCTAAAAGCACATCATTTTATTGTAGTTTTTTTCTTTCTTTCTTCTTTTTTGTATAAATGACAGTGCTGCTTGTTAGAAAATAAGTAAAAATTTATGTAAATGAAGTTGGCACGAAACACTTACTTAGTTAGTGAAAATTGAGATATGAAAATGAATAAGGATTGTTCATATTTTAGTGCAACAACAACAACTATTCTACAGTTACATAAGTGTATATGTGTGTGTATGGAAAGAAAAACTTTTACTCCTTTCGTGTTCGTGCTCATAGTTTTCCTACGCATGGCGATGGCTATGTGCGTCATTTGAACACAATAACGTGAGGAAAGTGCTTAAATACTACAAAGACAAGTTTTTAGATTTTGTGCGAAGCTTTTGAATACTACATATTAACGCCTTCTTTTGAAAACCGTTTGGTACAATTTTAAGAGACTTTTTGTGTCCCAACGAAATAATGGGCAAACGCTAAATCCTAAAAGGATTTTGCTCTACTTCATCACATTTATTTTTTTAGTTTTGGGTCGCAAATTCAATTACATTGTATGTTATTTAATAGATAAATTTACTTCCAACATAATTCTTGTCTTCAGGGATTTGTAGTAAAATTTTGCAAAAAATTTTTGCGTACAACATTTTTACCCTTTAACTCCAGTCATAACGGGTATTTTTATGCCTTGATTTAAGGAAGTTCTAAGTAAGCTAGTTTAACATGACAGTTGGAGGCAGCGCCACATTTAGGATCTATGGGCTTTTTAGTGGTTTAATTTTTCACATATGTACATTACGGTAGTACAACAGTGCGAACAAGGTGAAAAAGTTAAGTCGGAATTTTTATGCTCTCACCCCCTGGTGAAAAAATATGCCCGTATTTATTTTGAAATCAAAAAATATTTAGAGGTCGTTCACAGTTTTCTTTCTATTCTTCTTTTTTTTACTTTCATTAAATTTTTAATTTTCTTTTTAAAATAAAAATATTTTTTTTTGTTGTTTTTGATATAATTTTTTTCTTTTTCTAATTAAATTTTTCGATTTTATTGTTTTAAAAAATATATATATATATATCTTTTTAATGCTATAAAATTTTTAAAAATAGTTTATTTATTTTTGCTTTATTTTCATTTTGTTTTTGTTTTTATTTTTATTTTATTTTTAATTTTCCTATGTTAATTAGTTGTTATTATTTTAAAGAGAAAAACATATTTTGCCTCTAAAATTTTTTTTATAAGATAGTGTAATGACAGAACATAAAGCGAGAAAGCTGTTTTATTAATTCAACTGCTTATTGTATGTAGTCGGGCCTTTATAAATACTCATAGCAAGTGCAAAAGTTACCCAAAGTAACACCTCAAATTTGTAATCACAATGATTTATGGCGTTTTCTACCGAAAAATTTTGCCTTCTCAGTGCCCTCTAAGCACAATTACTAAGGAGAGGGCAATGAAAATGCAAAATTTGTTTAGAAAAGAAAACGCAATTAGATCAAGGCTGTCGAAACTGCGACCCGGCGGTGACACGTGTACTCCGTTTGCCTGCCGCCGACTCGACGAAACGACGCATTTTCCTTCTCTTACTAAACTAAATCAGCTATTTAGTACTTTAATTACGTTGTACTACAATGTAAATCCCCTTCGATTAGGGTAAAAACGAACTAGCAATGTCTTTGATTGAATCGTCTTCAGTGCCTCCTACGTTTCTTAAAAATTTTAAATATATAGTTTTCTCACGTTTTTATAATTTGTCCTTTCTTTTTTTAATTTCTCGCACGCATACTTTAGAAAATGAGGGGACAGCTATATGCGCTTTCCTGGACATCGTACATGCTGCATGGGGGTAAACCAAGAATGGGCGTGGGATATCGGTATATCCGGACCCGCGCGACCCTCGCTACTGATTTCAAATTGGCCGAGATGGGCGGTATCGGAAAGGTCTGCAAAAAATTTTCGGGCGGGACAAAATCCTTTCCCGACACTCCCGATAAAACCGCAACCTCCAAAAATTCAGAAAATCTTTCTTAAATGAAATATGCATATTGAGACGAAAACGAACAGCAAAGCAAAACAAAACAAAATAATCGGAAGATGCCAGATCTTTCATTTTCTATATATATATATATATAATACGCGAAGGGATTTTTTGTCCAGGACAAAGGAACTGTACCGTTTGCCCCGATTTTCAAAAATGAGACGTCAAATCAAAGCGCTTTGTATAAAGGTGTGCAAACTGATTTTAGTTTTTCGAATAGAGTTGCCACATAATAAACGATTAAACTCAAATTATTTAATAATCAATGCCATCATGTCCGCACCGTTCGTTCGATCATCCGAAATGAGGTGTCAAATTAAAATGCTTGGACTGTATGTGTAATATGGTTTTACTTTTTTGAAGGAGTTGCCACCTTTATAAAAATTATATTCAAATTATTTAAAAAATAAATAAATAAATTATTACAAATCGGGTATCAATCGAAATGATTTTGAAAAGCTTTGTTTCTTAACTTAACTATAGGAGGGTTGCCACCTGTTTAAAAATCAAATTCAGTTTGAATTAAGGAAATTGGGTAAGAGAAATATGTATCACGATATGGGTGCCAAACGAGAGGCGTTTCAGAAGGTAATAATAGGAAAATATTTTGAAGAGGGTTGCCACCTATTTGAAATGTCGAATTTAGTTAACTTATACACGAGTTATATGAAATATACAATATGGCTGTCAAACGAAAGAGGGTTAAAAAATCTCTAGTTTGAATAGCAAGAATATTTTTGAGGTGTTGGAAGAAGGTAGCCACCTGTTAAAAAATTTAAATTCAAATTATTTACTGGGTCAAATGAATTACTTAATAAGGGTATCAGTCGAAGGGGTTTAAAAAATCGTTTTCCTAACATATATTTAGCGGGGTTGCCACATGATTAAAAAATCAAATTCAACTTAATTCATCAGTTAATTAAAAAATATGTATCGCAATGTCAGACGAAGGAGAGTTAACAAGATTTTAGCTTGAAAATATTTTTAAACAGGGCTGCCACCCGTTTGAAAGGTCTAATTTAATTAACTAATACAAAAACTATATGAATTATAAAAATGCGGATGTCAAACGAATGAATATAAGCAATCTTTAGTTTGAACATTTGGAAAGCTTGAAGAGGGCTGCCACATGTTCAAAAAATTACATTTAAATTATTCAATAAGTTAGATGAATTATTAAAAGATAGGTATCAATCAAAATATATTTTTTTAATTAAGAACTTTTTTAGCGGTACAAGGAGATTTAAAATTTTATGAAAATAAAAACCTACACTATACGAAACATGACTCTTCACTCCGAAATGGCTGCACAGTTTTAGATGAAGTATGGCGCTCTGATCGCTTATAACTCTGACTAACATTTGGAATGTTTTTTTTTACGATTTTGTAATTCAATTTTGGGCGTTTTAACCCCACGCGGGTTCACTAGTTATTTTTATTATTTAAAATTAATTTGAAAGATATGTAAATTTTTCTTAGTGATAAACGTCGGGATGGGCGGGTTCGGGACTTAACAACTGAATTTCCGGATGGGCGGGATCGAGATTAAATATTTAGTCCCGTGACCATTAGCGCACACAGGGGGTGGGTTTTGGGGTTCAAACCCCCCCTAAAGCTAATAACCTCAAATACAAACTGTATCTTAAAGCTAAGAATCCAGCTCTCAAGGAAATTATAAGAAATATTTATTATAATTTCTGTTGCCTGAAAAAGCGCTTTGCTTTTGCTGTAAATTTCTATGAGGAAATAAATATACGAGAATTTTTTTCTTGAGAGCTGCAAACTGATTTAAGAAATTATGGTAGAAGAAAATTTCTTTTCCATTTCCCGTCCGTCGTTTTATATGAATTTTTCGTTTTTCTTGAGAGTTCAGTTAATTTTTTCGGTTTTCGAAATATTAAAAAAATTTAGCAATCGTGAAAACTCACCATCTCTATCGAAAACCAGGAACCAGAAATCGAAAAAATGAGCATAAAAGTGCAAAAATTTATGGAATCAATAAATTTATTTTTACTGACTCTTTTAAAATTTTTTAATAGGTACTTTTAAAAGTTGAGCGCATATTGAGTTTATAGAACTTTTTATTAAACAAGTAGTTTTTAAGGAAAGAACACAACCGACTTAAAATTTAGGGGTACCGTTAATTTCTTCATGATCCAATCATCGGATCTCTAAACCAAATTACCGGACGACCCTTGAGGTACCATCTTTCCAATAAAAAAAGGATTATTGAAATCGGTTCACGTGGTCAAAAGTTATGTATTCCGGCGTATTGATAACCTCCTTTTTTTTAAGTCGGTTAAAAGTGTTTGAGTTCAGTTAATCTTATGTAAATAAAGTGCAGTTTATGGATTTTGAAACGTTTATTTATTTATTACATACTGTACATAAAACTTGCATGAATGTATTTTAAAAGCGTATTATCTGAAGCAAATTTTCAGTATTTTCCGGTGATATATATTCAGAAATATAAAACCCCAATATATTCCTGGGTGCGCCCCTGCCCGTGACCATCTCTAGGGTAAACAATACCCTCGTAGCCTGCATAAGTTGCATGCTCCGCACTAGAAGGAGAGAAATACAAAGCTGTACGATTAACATCGTTGTAGCTTGAACAACAAGGGGCGGTATGGTGGATGTATGTGGAGGTATGTAGCAAAAAGAGGTAACATTCGTAGGAGTAATACCAGACCAATAACTTTTCTGGAAATCTCCCGTGGAAGATACTGCGAAGAAATCTGTAAGATCATTTATGACGTTTACGTTCATAGCAAGAAAGAGCCGGTGATGCTCGCAGCAGATATTGATATGGTTCTATAGGAAGATAGTGTGACCCTACACCTACACAACTTGGCACAACCATAGCGCACACCAAGATACATACGTACATAGGCTGGTATGTGTATGCATAACCACATATTCGCACACAGACTCAGGTGAAAAGAGCTTTAATAAGGATAGCTAGTACCTTAGTCGTGGGAAGCTCGATACTCTGACGAAGAAGCGCCAATAACTCAAAGAGATTTAAAACTGATCTGGGTAATAATAAACGCTGGGCAGGCATATTCGAGACACATGGGAAAAACCATTGACTGAAGAGGGTACCGGGGTAGGTGTATTTGGACCAAGGTTAAGATGCTCGGAACCCACGCGAAAACATATGTCCATTTTCTAGGCCGAAACATGCGCCACAGAAATATGCGCGGACTTTAATCAGAATCAGAACATCGCGATCTTGGCTGAGAGCCAAGCGGCCATCAAAGCTGTCAGGTCCCATCAGGTAACATCTAATCTCGTGATGGAGTGAGTTGATCAGCTGAATACGCTTGGTCTGACCAATCGGGTTAAAGTTCTCTGGATTCCGGGACGAAGGAAACGAGATTTCTGATAAACTTACGACGAGCAACGCCGTTGCTATGATCTATACTCTAAAAAGCGCATGTATTTAAAACTGCTACTGAAAAGTTTTTGTTTTCCAACCAGAATCTGTGTAAATATTTATAGGCACAAGGTGTTCAAGATTTGATTTTGAACATGAGGTGTTTAAAATATACACATATTGTGAATATGAATACACATGAAAGGTTTAAAATTGTAAACAATTTTGAAACTAAAAATTATTATTTTTTACTAGTAATAAATATAAACTGCTCACATTAACTCAATTTTAAACATTTTATGTGTAGTTTTGCTCTGCGCGACAAATTTTCTATGCAAAAGTAAACATCCAGTGTGTAAATTTGAACACATTAGGAGAGGAAACTGGTTACCTCTCTTTATATGCGTAAAATTAAAGAATAATTTTTTGAGGAAGATGTTAAACATTGTATATGTAAACTATATAATTGAGAACAACAAATGTTTAGCATTCAACAAAAAAATTCGTATGATAAGTCAATGTAAACAAGCATTTGCATTCATTAAGAGACGAAACTGGTTACCTATCTTAATATGCGTAAATAAAAAAAAAAAAAAATTTAATGTAAACGACATGCGATAGTAGGCAAAGCTTTCTGTAAAATCTGTACGGGTGCTCATATTCGGAAGTCACTTCGTTGAGACCGCAAATCGGCTACTCGTCAGTGACATCTTAAAGATTATATTTTTATTACTCCTACTAGACTAAGTCCGACTGTTTACTGGTTTATCTACTATATCAGGAGCTTAGCAGGCACCTGATTGCAAATAAAAACAAAAAACTTTCTCTCACGCTCCATGCTTTTCGTTGCCTTTTCGTGCCTTCTTCAGGGAGCTTATCTATGCATTCGAAAACACAATTAACAAAATATTTAAGAAACATTAAAAACTGTCAACAACATTAAACCTACTAATCACATTTGATCACGTAACATAAACTAAGTTCATTAATTAAAGGGATACTGTAACAAAAGCTTTCACGGACGCATAATTTTAAGTAAACCCACAAACATTTTCTTCTCCTTCCTTAGAAATGCACGTATTGAAAATAACGCTTGTTAAATATGTTAATAATTGTGTTTTTGTATACAGGAATAAGCTCCCTTAAGTAGACACAAAAAGCCTCGAATAATGTGGAAGAAGAAGAAAAAATGTGTGTGCTTTATTTGAAATAAGGCGGCCGTAAAATATTATCATTTTCTTTTAACAAAGCTTTGCTGAAAACTGTTTTAAGAAAAAATGTATTTATTTAATCCGCGTAAGCCTACCCATTGCCGTTTAAAATTGGACACAAAAGGAAGATAAACTTTGCAGAGAGGCTTAAGGAAGATAATTCTTTATGTGAACAACATTAAACCGTATTCAATTGTTTTATTATTTTTAAATTCACTCATAACCCATTTTACTATGCACAAGTGTATGTACATAAGTACATATATTAATCACAAATAATTCGTGGAAAACCTTTAACATGTCGCACACGGTCTTTAAAAGTGACACAACTCAAAATTTTACATTTTTGAAATTATGCGCTAAAAATGTACACAGAGCTTTTATTTACCTTCCAGCAAAAGGTGGAACAAATTTTTGTTATAATTTAATGAAAAACCTAAGGTAAAGACTTCCCTGTAGTATTTTTAGTAGAAATTTGTTGCATATTCCATATTTGGCGGATTGTTGGTTTGCGCTAGACTTTGCCTATCATACTGACATAAGAAATATTGTCCACATTTATTTGTGCTGGCTCCAGTGCTATGTGTTTGTGCAACGAACTGGGCGGCATTGCTTCGACGGGGGCATTATTCCTCCCAAATCCCAATAAAAATTGAAAGTTTCTCTGTGATGTGAGAATAGGGTTCTTTGTGAGCCTTCGGGTCCTACAGATTTTGAAGGATTTGAACGAATTTATCGCCCAAGTCAGACGACGGTCATCCAGAAGTTCAGAAGCAGCGCAGTCTCCACGAACTTCCCTGAAGGAAATGTTTTCTGGGGAAGAACTATAAGGAAGCTGAATATCTAAGCAGAAGCTCAATGACACCTCGCTACTCATAGTCCAGTGTCGTGCTTCATCCCTCAAGTAAAGCAACGAAATGGTATTCCTAGCGTGAATACGCCTAAATCTAGAGGATTATTTATGCCAAATATCCCTCGAATGCTGGCTAAAGATTTACTTACAACTGAACGATTTTCTTAAAATGTTATTCTACTTGGATTTTTTTAGCACAGTTGGTAGTAAAATTCATAAATTACGAGTACAATTTAACAGGTTTTAAATAAAACTTATTGCTCAATTCAGCAAAACATAGCATAAAATTTTGTTCTGTCTGTTAGCTGTAACTTAATTCTCTCGTGCTACCTTAATCGCTTAACTCTCTAAACTCCGAATGCTCTCTGAAGTGAGCAATAATTGCATGTGATGAAAAAGTAAATGAAGCGTACTTAATAAAGCACAGATTGCAGGTCATTAACCCAACAACGGTAAACAAACCCAATACCAATAAATAATATAAAAAAAAAACTTTTTAATATACAACGCTTTTATAAATGGACTAAAAAGTAGAAAATAATATTTCTCAGTCCCATAGAATTTGTTTTGATAACTTTTGATTTTGAAATTTTAGCAAAAGTCGTTATAAACAACTTATGAGATTGAAAATGAAAAGCGTGCAATACAAAGCATTATATTTAATTGACAATAGGCAAACTACATAACATGGACCTAAAATTTCTTCAGCGAAAGTACAAATTTGAGATCGATTTTAAGCGGTCGTTATTCATATATCCACATACATATGAACATATATTACCATTCATATCAATTCAGGTGGCTATTATATGCGCCCCACGCTTTTCATTTTCAATCTCATAAGTTGTTTATAACGACTTTTGCTAAAATTTCAAAATCAAAAGTTATCAAAACAAATTCTATGGGACTGAGAAATATTATTTTCTACTTTTTAGACCATTTATAAAAGCGTTGTATATTAAAAAGTTTTTTTTTATATTATTTATTTTCTACTTTTTTGTCTTGTCTGTATAAAATTTTGCGATAGATATTAAAATAATTCAACGATATTAATAGAAAGGTGCACACACATGCATTTACATATGTATGTACATACAAACGAGCACTAATTAATTTTATTTAAAGAAATGGCGTGTCGTCTATTTCCGCTGTAGCGAACGTAGTA
>NW_023458560.1:56936877-56944750 GCF_013731165.1 Rhagoletis pomonella
CCTCGCCCTATTCACTACAGATGTCGCCCTATGCACTAGACTTTTTTTATAGGAACTTTGCAAAGCCAAGGTTTTATGGTGTCGGACACACAACATTGAAAGTTTCTGGATCCACAACATTGAAAGTTTCTGGTGCCACAACATTGCAAGTTGATAAAAGCGTTGTAAAAAAAAAACGAAAAAGAGAAGCCATGCGGTCGTGTTTTTTATTTCAGCATAATCTAGAGCCGCACCAAATTCGATCGAAAAGAAATTGCTGAAGCATGGTTATTTTGCAAATATGGCGCTTAACTATCAAAAGCAAAATTAATAAAATAGGATTACAAAATTTAATAGGCTTGCAAATTTTTATTTCTCTTTTTTAATACCCGCATTAATTCCAGCATTTAAATATTGCATCGCTTTTTATCTTTCTATATTCATGTGTGCGTACATATGTATGTACATTTGTAACAAAAAGATTTTAAAATTGATTTATTTTATTAAACGTTTTTGTTGTTCATTTTTAATGGGCAGTTTCAGTTGTGTAGCATATTGGTTAATGCTATTAGTTAATTATGAAAGGAGTTATTTTGCAATTACCAAAAGGCTATTTAAACCTGAGCTTTTTATCGTGCTTAAAAATGTAGTTTTTTATTCAAAGCTTACTTTAAAATTTATTTTATCGTTTTTGAGTTTTTTTCGTGTAAAATCAGATACAATTGAGCGGTAAACCATTGGGATGGGCTTTAATGGAATTTTCATTTTTCTTTACAAATTTATTGATGTTATTGTATGTCTGTGCGGTGCGTCTTTATCAGTGCAAAATAAAAAAAAATACCTCTATGATTGGACCAAATTAATACTCAAATTATTTGCTGGAACAAAAATTTTAGACTTTGCCTAAAAAAAACAAAATTAAGGACAAAAAAAAAATATCTCTTGTGTCCGTGAAAATGAATTCCTTGCCGCAAATAGTACTTTTATATACATATGTTTAAAACTTTTTAGAAAGTTCATTGTATGCGCTTTTCAATTGAAAAAAGAAAAAAAAATTTAAAACCTTCTATTTTCCAAAGCCAAGGCTTCCAGTTTTCCAGAATTCTCTACCTCACGAGCTTTAAACTACTCTTTAATTTAAATTGCCAACAGTTCTGGTTCTGGAGATACAAGTTGGTTTTTGATAAAAACAAAATTATCTTACTTTTAATTTCAAAGCTAAAGCAGAGAAAGTGTTTAGATAATTTCATCTCACAAGCCTCCAAACAGATGAGGCAGTAAGGACCGTGTATGGTTTTTACATAGTATCACAGCGTGATAATTGGTACTGTGAAAACACCCACCGGAGGTAAGCGTTGCAACGTTGAAAGCCAAAGAAGATCCCTTTGACTGCTTCTGTGCCACCTTTAGCCAGAAACACATTGCGATTGCACATATTCTGGTTTTCGATGAGAACTTGCTGAGAACATTGTTTGATATTTAGCTGTAAAAAATGTCTGGCGATAATACTTTTACTAAGTGTTTGGCAGAGCTTCTCCCCCAATTTGTGGGTCCTGATTGAGGGACCTAAAATTTCAAAAATGGCAGAAATGGTTTGCCATTGCCTTTCGATGGATGGCCGCTATTGGAAATTAGGCTTGGATAAAAAAAGAACTTGATGTGTCCAGGTGGGGAATAATGAATTGAAAATACCGAAATAAGAACGTAAGCCGAAAAGTCCCGAAAAATCCTGAAAATCCTGTGAAAATAAAAGTAAGTCCCGAATAAATCATCAAAGTTCCCAAATTGTCCCGAGAAGTAAAATACAAAAACCCAAAAAAAAAATCCAGAAAAAATTTTAAACGTTTAGAAAACGCCAGAAAATCACAAAAAAATCATTATTAACCGACTTCCAAAAAAGGAGGAGGTTATCAGTTCGTCGGAATATTTTTTTTTTTTTTTTATGTATGTTACCGCATAACTTTGCACCACGTTAACCGATTTCAATAATTCTTTTTGCAACGGAAAGGTAGTGTCCCATACTAATTTGGTTTAGATCCGATCATTGGATCATGAAATATATAGATATATATATATTTTTTTAAGTCGGTTTTTTTTTGCTAAAAATTACTTGTTTTGTCAATCCCGAAAATAAAAGATCAAAAATTTCCGGGTATTGTTCTTTCCTCAATCGCCTAGTATTTAGAAACATTTTAATAGTTTAGTATTTAGGACCGCCAAATACATAAATACTTAACCGTAAATCGTCGTTTGTATCGGAAGTTACACAGGCCTGCGAAATTTAACTTTTCCAATATGTAATTTTTTACATATTTTGGAATTCTTAGCAATTAGCATGAAAATGCCAAAATTAATTAATTTAGAATTGCATTTTTAAATAAAAAACCAACGGTATTAATTAAAAAAAACACCTATAAAGAGACTAAGTAAATCAGAAAAAACGTATGTAATTTCGTAGTCAACGCTAGTAATACGTGGTAACGCCAAGAAAAATAAAAGAAGTAATTTTCTCGAACTTATTGATTTTTTGCTAGCTTACTATCTAAAGCCCTCTCTAATTGCTAATAGATGCTGATATCCAAATTTCCTCGACAACCACAATTACAGAGTCGGTACATACCGAACGTAGTAAGTGCTGTGATCGGATGTTATTCAACTAAACAGAAATGACCTCAGGCTACTCTCCAGGTACCTACACGCAGAAAAAAGTAAACCATATCCTCTTTGTTTCAAGCTAAAACACATACTTATATATCACACGTTTATTAACGTACAGAATCATTTCGAAATTTCAATTTTGAAGGAAAACGAAATCAAAGTTTGATTAATTCATACAGTTGGTATACCAAGAAGCAGATGGAAAGACACATATCTTCGCGATTTTTGGGAAATGTATTCATCTGTTAGGCTGAACATAATCTCCTTATAAGGTTTGTTGGTTGTATGTGGAAATCTCCAAAAACGTAAATCTTGAATTGCATCTCTATATTATTATTCGTACGATATTTATGATTTGGCGCCAAACAACAAAAAAAAAATCGTGTTTATTATGTAGTTTGTTTAAAAATAACTTTTTGTGTTCAAAAATTTCAAATCGCTCACATGGACATTAGGTCAAATGATTACTTAAACAAAACAAAACAAATGTAAAGGCAGTAAATAAAATGTTAAACAGACTTGGCTTTCGTAAAACAGACTTTACTGCTTTTTTGTATGTACAAATGATGAGTATATGTGTTTAGGTAGTACTCAAAAACATGGTCCAATTAGCTTGGTTTTGACACAAGTTATTTTCTTACCATAATCAGCCCCCTCCCCTTTAAAATGAGCTACATAATAAAATAAGTATGGTTACATGTACATAAATGAGTTCTTCTAGCAATTAGTTATGGCGTTATCAAAATTCCTAAATTAAAAAAAGAAAGATATTTACTACATGTCTCGCAGATATGTCTTGAGGAGAGATTCCTAAAGCAGTTAGTCTTCATAAAACACTTCGTTTTCACTTGAGGTTTCAGTATTTCCAAATTCTCCACCGATATTATTTATATTCAGAATACAAATGCTGCTTTGTGACACATTTACCAAAAATCGCTGGTAACTTCCTGAAAAGAATAGAAACGTTTATGAAACTAATTTGTTAAAAGAATGTTCAAAGCTCTATTCACTTTGAGTAAAAAAACTTCGAAATTTCAGTCCGAAAGTTCTCTCAAGGATTTGCCTTTTTGCGAAGGCGCTAGTGTATTTGTAACATAGCCGCGGCTATGCTACAGGAGATGAAATGTAATCCAAATTGCAGCTGCTATTTTTTTTTTTGCTA
Source organism: Rhagoletis pomonella (assembly GCF_013731165.1). Lineage (NCBI taxonomy): Eukaryota > Metazoa > Arthropoda > Insecta > Diptera > Tephritidae > Rhagoletis > Rhagoletis pomonella. The sequence continues at coordinate 56,940,677 of NW_023458560.1, forward strand.
TCACATACTTCCATTTTTACTATTTATCACCATTAAAATGGATTATTTATCACCAAAAAAATGTTGGAGATTCGGAAAAAGGTTAGCTATCCTATTTTAGCACTTTAGCGATAGCGAAAGTTAGAATCCGTCTGATGGTCGACACAGTTGGCTTTTTGATTTCGAAAAGAACCTCATCAGCAAGAAACGCTATGTTTTCAGATCTAAATATTTTAGCATCCTTTCCAAATTGTTTCCCATAATTTTCATATTTATTTGATAAATAATTGCAAAAAATACGAGTTTTTTCTTCTAAGAGTTTCATGGAACTTTCGCAAATATCAGCAGCACCAAATTTTTTTTCAACATGGTTGACAACCGAAGAAGGCTTTTCTTTTTTCGAACATCCAATCAGCCAAACTTCAAACAACTTGCCTTTTGTGATAGCATGATAGCCCAGAAAAACCCGTTTTTCTTGAAAACGGCTAAAAACGGCAAGTTAAGTAAAATAAATTCAACTCATTACATCTTAATTTATCCATTTCCGATTCCACTTTGTTTGCCAAAGTTAACAAAATTGTAAAAGCTTACATAAAATCATAAATGGAAAGGTTAGACTGCTTATTTTTTAAGACGTCTTCCACTAGGCACCGAAACTACCACGTTTTCTTGCAGTTTTCTAAGTTCATCAGAAGATGGAGACTTTTGAACTTGTATAAATACATACGTCCAATTAATATTATAGCGACTTTTGAAAGTGTATATATACATACAGTAAGTATTATAGCGACTTTTGCTAGAGTAGCTAACATTTGATGCTATTTTTTTTCAGAATATATAAGGATTTTGCACTGTATTGTTATTGGACATGAAACTACTTTAAATACTGGTATGTTAACTACCAAAAACTAAAAATCGAAAAAAATTTAGATAGCGCACTTTGCAAGTGGACTACTCATATCTATCATTTGACTAAACTGAAAATTTAGTTAGAACGTATATGGAAACTGCAAAGCACCACATTATTGGAAAAGTGCCCTGTATTTATACTCAAACGAAAAAGACGCTTGAGGGAACGTCTAATAACCAAGAGCGCGCTGTAATAAAAAAAAAGTCAATTGGTCTCAATAATAAAATTTCTCTCGGATACTGGATCAGTAGACACGATGAAGACTTACAGGAGTAAAAATAGTTCTAAATACAAAAGTTCCCATTTTCCCTACAGGGTTAGGATTATTGTTGCTGTGAACAGGTAAAGAAATCAGAATTGCCTCATCTGTACCGGAGATTCTTTCATACCTACGAATAAGCCAAACCTTTCCTAACTATTCTAGCGAAAAGCAAATAGCAAAGAGATTGTAAGAGGCAAATGATAGTACGCACTTTTTAATTATTGTTTGCAAGTAGTATTTCCGCTTTTCCTTTGCTGATGACCAACTCAATAAGCAAACAGAAAGTTTTGCTTTCAAAAGAAATTTTTTCAAGTGGAGATTGTGTGCACATTTTGAACCGGAAAGTAAGCAAGCAATATTACCGGCAATCATGCTGAATTTTTTTCTTTCCATTTCCTTTCTTATTGTTTGCAAGTAAAACTTCATAACCCATATTATTTCTTACATAATTTTCTCCTGTAAACGTAGTTGATGGCCCGAAAAATAAATAAAGGAATTAGCTGTACATAGCGATAATAAAATTTATACAAAGCGATGAGATTTTTGTTGACGAGGAACTTTTTTCTTTAGCTTCCATTAAGCTCATTGAGGGATTAGCACAAAATAGAATGCAAGTACATACTTAGCAAACAGCAAAATGATTATGTCAGAATGACAGGAGAATAAGAATTTTTTGTAAATTAGCAACAACTTAAGATTCTTCACTTTTCTTTTGATTTTCTTGCTCAATTTCTTAAAGCACACCAAATAAAAGGAAACACAAATAATTTTGCCAATAATTGAGATCTTAACTCAGTAAACTGAATCACTTTGGGGAAACTAATTTTTGTGAAAGTTTAATATTGAATAAGCCAGCGAGCGAGATGCTTTTCTTTTTCTTACACATATACATATGTACATCAATCAATTTAATAACCTTGAAAGTCGTGTTAAAAGCTGATGGGTATACCAAACGAACGTACGCTCTACTTTTCAAGGGCATAGATGCATATAGAACTGTGTATTTATGTTGGCATCTGGCACTTATGGCGTTTTCGTTTCTACCGAAAAATTTTACCTTCTCATTTCCCTCTGAGCACAAACACTAAGAACCGGGCAATGAAAAGGCAAAATTTTTTCTGGAAACGAAAACGCCTTTAGTAATTTTTAGACTTTAAACCAAAGGTTCCCAAACTTTTTGAAGTGAAACTTCTTTAGCGGCGGTTGGTTGGTTGGTTGGGTGTAAATTGGCGAATTCAACGGAAATTGCACACGGAAATGGTTGGGACCGAATCGATTGCTTCTTAAATGTATGCAAATGGTATTAATTTAACAAAAACTTGCTAATAAAAGGTTAAAAAATTACACTTAGAAAAAGACCAATACAAGAATGAAAGTAAAGGTGACTGCATACATAGATAAAGAAAAGGATAAAAGCAAAGGTAAAAATAAAAACAAAAACAAAGATGTGTAAAGATAAATTCAAAAATGAAGATCAAGGTAAATTTAAACACTTTACTTATATAAGGGTAAAGGTGAAGGCGAGGAAGGATATAGATAGAGACACAGAGACTCAATCTGGGAACTATTTCGGTATTTTAGAGATTTTCGAAATTCTCGGGACTTAGCGATATAATAATCGATATTTTTTATCGGTTTTGTTATCGATTTGTTATCGAAATTTTTATCGATATTGTTATCGACTTTGCTATAGATATTATCGGAACTTATCGATATAATAGTCGATATTTTTATTGATATTTTTTATCGATATTTTTATCGTTTTAGTAATCGATATTGCTATCGATATTTTTTATCGATTTTCTTATCGATATTTTTATCGATTTTGTTATGGATTATTTATCGATTTTGTTATCGGTATTTTTATCAATTTCGTTATGGATATTTTTATCGATTTTGATATCGATATTTCTTTTGATATTATCGACTTTTCTATCGATATTTTTATCGAATTTGTTATCGATATTTTTAACGGTTTTGTTATCGATATTTTGATGGTGGAAAGGATAATTTTATATACTGTATATCTTTCTCAGGTCCGCTTACCCTAGAGTGAAGGATTCTTAGCCTACTAAGTTCAAATAACTCAGTCCATTTCTACCCCACTGAGCACAACTTTACTCTCCATAAAATTATATATATTTTTGTAAGTGATGCATTTTCTTCCTTGGCAGAGTAAAAATACTATATTAGTAAACAGAAAAAATACAGTGACTTGAAATTTCTCTTGCAACAGAAGTAAGTGTTGATGTCGATAGAAAACTCATACGCCGTGGCAAACAAATTCACAATGCAAACTTAAAATGAAAATATCTTGGGAAAATTACTTGATCTACAAAAACGGTATACAGATCCCTACGACTACGACTGCAAATTAAGTTCACCTGCCTCGGCGTTTTATTGCGTTATTTTAGCGTCCGTACAGTGTAAAGATTACTGATTATTCCCGTTTTCTTTCAACGACAATTATTGCAGCTATGTAAATAATATGCTGCGTTACTAAGTACGTGCACTAGATGCACAAATATAAATATAATATATAAATAATAAGATAAATTCAAACGTACAAAATAGAAACATATACACACGTAAAAGCATACTTATACACAAGTGGTAGGCACATTGTTAATGCACTTAAGTGTTTATCGATAAAAAACGACAAAGGTCATAAAATATGGACCTTGATCCGTTATAATTGTTTTCCTTAGGCACCACAAGCACATGCCATGTTATGTTGTCCACATAAAATCCTGTAGCCAAGCGACAGTCGCACTTGAGTTGCTTGGTTTGATCTTCTTATGATGCACATGTGCAAATAGATGACAACATACATACAAATGAGATAAGAAAAACGTTGTAACTTAAAGCATGCATGTAGTTACATAAAATGTCCCCCTACCCCTTCCTCTCTCTTTTCTGTTCT
>NW_023458560.1:56959750-56979021 GCF_013731165.1 Rhagoletis pomonella
ATTTGAAAAACGGAGAAAACTAAATATATATATATATATGTTACTATGTGCCCCAACGTAAATATAGACTAAGTAAAAATTGTATTGTTAGACTTAGGAAATTACTTATAAATAAACGCTACACAGATGATGGAGTCAGTTATACGTAGAACTCTTAAAACAGTTTATGTTTTTCCCCTGGGCGTACATTTCTACTAATTTTGTTTTAAATAATTCCGACAATTTTTAGATTTTTGCTAAAGAGACAATTTTCGTAAATTGATGACTTCCAGAACTTTATCAACATCATTGGCTTCAAACCGATTTAAACTTGCCTGAAAGTTAATTTATTTTTATTAAATTTTATCAAAACTCTGCTAAAGGCCGAAAGTAAATGATGGTATAAAACGCAAATGTGCAAGCGCTCCTTCCAGCATATTTCTGGGGTCATATGACCCGTTGTGGAGTGTGATAAAGTTTCAACGAAGCTGGCTCAAATCGCTTATCATACCTATTCCTATTCGCTCGACAACTGTTTCAACTTCTATAGAGTTTAGTTTTAAGAGAATATCAGCCTGCTTCTTTTTAGCTCAAAACTTTTACCGTGCGAGTTGACCGACGCACATTGGGGCAAGAGGCCGTCATAACTGCCATCAAATATATTAAAGCTTTTAGACCTTCTAGGATGGATCGAATATTTTCCTAAACATATCTACTATTAGAAAAAAATATGTTTTGATGAAGAAATTATTTCTGTTTTTTTTTTGATAAAAAAAGTTAATAAAAAAATCATCGAAAATACTTTACATGTAAAAGATTCGAAACTTGGTCAACAAAAATAAATAAAAAATTCAAAAATCAGCAGCAAGTCCTAGCTACTTCAAACTTACAGTTTATCAAAATTAAAAGGGCTAAAAAACTGCATACCCAAAAACCTTTCTAAACAATCGATTTAAAAAGTTTTGAATTTTTACGAAACCTAGTTAAATTTTTTATATATTACACCAAGTTCGAAATCTGGATTTGTGCGGTTTTTGTTCAAGAGTAAATCATATTTTTATAAAACTAACTTAAATTAAATCACAAAAAAAAAACAATTTGTTAAAACTTGTAAAAATATTGCGTATTATAAAAGTTTATTATTGAAGATATCGCACACGATCTTCAAAAGTGACACAACTCAAAATTTGGAATTTTTGAAAATTTGGCATTTTTTCCGATAGGAAAAAGAGCAAAGGAAATTATTTCTAATCCATTATCAAAAACTTATGCAGAGAAACGAAATATGTATGTACGTGGCTGTATTAGGTAACCAGTACTTCTCAGCACAGTGTCATTTATTTCAACCAATGGAGTTCCAGAAACAAACACAGTAGAAAATCAATCAAATGTTTGAACAATTTTAGCCCTAAAACGTTTATTTAGGCGAAAAAGTACCGAAAATATTCATTTTTTATTGTAAGTCGAAAAAATCATTTTTTTTTTTTTTTGTAATAACTTTGGGAAATTTTCAAATAGAATGTTCATGTTAGAGGCAATGAAAGTTTACTTCATACACAACATACCTGTGAAGTTTGAAGAGTGTGCCACCAAATAAAAAAAAAAAATCAGCATGCAGAATATCTGTCGCAGCTATTTTTTAATTTTGGATATTCAACGATTTTTTTATTTTAAAAGTTTAAGTTGCTTCAAAATTTTAACGTTAAATGTTGAAAATGTAAATTTTGCCAAAGCGAAGCAAACTAGAGTAATGAAACTAGTGTGCCACCACATGAAAAAAAATGAATTACATTGAATCTAAGATGACGATGATTTGCGAGCGAAAATTCCAATTTTACAATTTTTATTGGCACACCCGAAATTCATTCTAAAATTGTTATATACATGAAGAAATTAATATAAATATATATTCGTCAATAATCTATATATATAAAATAATAGCCGTTTTCGTTGTTCGGAGTTAACTCAAAAACTACTGCATAGATTTCAGACAAATTTTAATATGGTCCCATTATAGGATACCAGAAAGATAGGTGGCGCTAGGGTCGATTTATTTACAAAAACCGTATTTATGAGCCGATTTCTTTTAAATTCAAAATGTAAGCTACCAGCATGATGGCAAATACGTTTACCAAAAATAGACCCGCTAGGTGGTGCTGGAGTGGAGTTATTTATGAAAGTCGTATTTATGAACCTATTTTGTTAATACAGATTCGAAACGTTTATTACTTTCATGTTGATTTTTTTTTTTCATTCGAAACATATTCAGCCTTATCATGAGTTTTATCTTCCCTGACCCGGTTCACTTTTCGCTTTCGGTTCCCATGTACTTACTATGGGGGGAATCAAAATTTACGAGTGAACTTTTTTCGGGCGAAACTCAGGATAAGGAAGATAACATACACAAAATTATAGCCATTTCCGTTTTTCGGACTAAACTCAAAAACCACTCAATAGAGCCCAGTCAAATTGTCGGAGGTCCTATTATAGGCTACTAGAAAACACGCTGGTGGCGCTGGAGTAGAGTTACTAATAAAAGTCGTATTTATTAACAGATTTCGTTCAAATTCGCAGCGTGACTACCGGTATGATGAAAAATCCCTTGGCTAAAAATGGACCCGCTGGAGTTTAGGTATTTATAAAACCCATATTTTTTTATAAAATCTGGTTGGAATTCATAATACGTATTCATTTCATGACAAGCAAAGGTTTTGCAGAAAATAGACCCAATGGATGACGCTGCAACCGAAATATGTAGAGACCCCCACGTGGTTTATTTATCTTAGACGAATTTACTTTTCAGATGGCTAAATCAAGAATGCGTTTAAGTATGCATCTAAAGACCGTAACACTGTGTACGCGTGATCTTGCGTCTACCTCCGATTGACGAAGTTGCTCGAGGCGGCCGTTATTACAGCAGTCAGACTCAAAGGAACCAATTCATAAATATTAAGACGAATTGTAAAAGTGGCGAAATGACAAGGAAAGACTCGTACCACATCTGTCCAAGAAGGAACAAAGATCTTATTAGGCGCCGCGAAGCAAGCGAGCATTTGCTAGTAAATACTGTATACAAATATTCCACGCCAATATTTAATTATTTTTAAATAATATGACTTTTAATTAAGTTAAGGCCTGCGCGAGTAAACGTATTAGCTGACTGCGTATGACTAGTTATTTTTACTTTTTGTAATATATCTTTTAAAGGAAACTGCTAGAAATGCTTAACGACGCCATATTCTTCGATTCAGTGCAAAGTGTTTGCCTTTTTATTAGGAAATCTCCAAAATAAGTTTTGTAAATCGCACCGATATCAAATCGCACGATTTGCAGCGCATGCCCGAATAATTTATTTTAGCACGAAACTACTCTAAAAATGCAAGACGCATCACGTACTTAAAAATTTATTTATGTCGCAAAAACCAAAAAAAAAAAACAAGTAAGAAAGTCTAAGTCCGGGCGGAGCCGAACATTAAATACCCGGCGCAAGTATTAAATATATGTTTTTTCTCCTTTCCGAAAGATACCGCTACATGGTAAGCCGCGGCGTATCAATTTTGAGTAAATTAGCGTCCTTAAATTTCGAAATATTGTAGTTTCAAGCATTTCTGAAATTTACCGTTATATGAAAAGCGGCATCAATTTTCGTCCAATTTCAATAATGTTCAACGTTTTGCTTTTGTGTGGCAAGCACAATAACCACACCGAGTTTGGTACAAATTGGTTGAACGGTTACCGAGATACATATATGTGATCATAAGTGGGCGGTGCCACGCCCATTTTCCAAAATTTTATCATAAACGTATTTTTTGGTAAAGAATTGTTGCAAGCACCAATTTTGAATAAAGTAGCTTTAATATTTACTGATTTATCGAAGATTTCGTATTTCTCTAAATTACCGTTATATGTGATGTAGGCGTGGTTATTGTCCGATTTTAAAAATTTTTGGGCCAATTGGTATGCCGCACCAAAGCCAACAACTGTGCCAAGTTTGGAAGAAATTGGTGCAACGGTTACCAAGTTATACACATGTAACCATAAGTGGGCGTGACTACGCCCATTTTTCAAAAATTTATAATATTCTTATTTCTCGTCTAAAAATTATTGTAAATGTCAATTTTGAGTGAATTATCTTCTGTAGTTACTAAAATATCGCAGTTTTCGTATTTCTGAAAATTACCGTTATATCGGAGGTAGGCGTGGTTATTGTCCGATTTTGCCCATTTTCAATACCATCCGTCCTACTCCCGAAAGAAGTGCACGCACCAAGTTTCGTTAAGATATCTCAATTTTTACTTGAGTTATCGTGTGCACAGACGGCCGGACGAACGGACAGACAGTCACCGCTTAATCGATTTCTCTTTTCATCCTGATCATTTATGTATACATTTGTCTATATCTATCTCGATTCGTTTTGCCTGTTACAAACAACCGTTATGTGAACAAAGTTATAATACCCTTGTGCACAAGTGCGCTCGGGTATAAAAATGTGCGGGTTAAACGAAAAGACGGTTAAAAAATCTTCATATTGAACATTTAGAATATTATTGAGGAGTTTTCCAATGGTTGCCACCCGTTTGAAAACTAAATTGAATTAATTTAAATGAATTTCTACAGCATGGGCGTCAATCGGAAAGGTTTTTGAAAAGGGTTTTAGATCTCAACTACATGTAGGAGCGTTGCCACCTGTTTGAAAAATCTAATGTTACTTGAATTAAGCGAATTAGATAAATGAAATATGTGTCACAATATGGGTGTCAGACAAGGAGGTTTAATAAGGTTTTAGTTGGAAAATTCTTCGAAGAGCGTTGCCACCTGTTTGAAAAGTCGAATTTGAACTAATTAAAGTGTACAAAGAAAGAGTGTTAAGAAATGTTCAGCTTGAACATGTAGAGTTTTTTGAGTTATTTGAAGAGGGTTGCCACCTATTTTAAAACTTAATTGAAATACAATTAAACATATATTAAATTATACATGTAGCTAAGCAGGTGAGGGCGATCTACTGAAGTATTAAAAATAAGTTAAAAGTTCACAAAAAAGAGAAAGTTATCAATTCGGAATATATTTTTATTTTTTCTTTAATGTATGCTACCGCATAACTTTGGACCACATTAACTGACCTCTATAATTATTTTTTAAAAGGAAGGGTGTTTCCTCACAGGTGGTTTAAATCCGCTCATTGGATAATGAAGAAATTAACGATAATCTTAAATTTTTATATTGAAGTCAATTTTCTTTTTTGCTTAAAAATTACTTGTTGCTTTTTTACTTTTGCTCTGAAAAATACTTCAAATTAATTTTGCTTTACTCTTTTCTAAATAAAAGCTGTATTTACTGTTAAATAATAGTTTTTTATTTGTATGTTAGTATCTAGTTTTTTTCTTAATTTCAAAATAGGGAACCGTTTTTTGTTGAAATTGCAATTTTTCAAATATTTAAATGTCAAATTAAAAGCCAGTACTATGAAATTCAAATTTCATAATGGAGCATCTGTTGTCTAACGATCTGCACTCAAACTTTTTAATACATTCTAACAACTGTTGTAAAGGAATTGCTGGAATGCGTAACAAATTCGAAAGAATAAATTGATTTCGCACATTTTGCCACTTAATTGGTGTTTAGCTTAAAATAAAAGCACAAATTTAATTAGAAATTAATTACATAAGATTCTATAAAAAAAAAAACTTGTGCTTGGAATTGTTAAAAAAAAGAGAAGTTTTTTCCGCACAAAAAAAAATATTTTTTTTTATAATTAAAACGTTTATGATACTTTTCAGCTCGCTTAATGAGAATTCGCGGTACTCATTAAAACTTTTTGCTACTTTCAGACTTTTGGTATTTGGTTTTCATAATTCTAATGTAATTAACATTAATTGCTATTAATGAATATATTTACCTTTTTTGCAACATATGTTCAAGTTATTCACCAATTGTCTATTGGCGTTAAAAATTTGCACGTTTGCTCACGCATTGATGCGTACAATTTTTTTCTTGTTTTTTATGTTTGCTTTTAATTTATTTGCACTTTTTCTAGTGGTGGAGAAAGCAGCTTAAACACTTAAAAAAAAGTGTGAGCGCCAGCAAAGCTTTTTATGAATTCCATATAAATTTTCATTTCAACTTTCATAAACGTATCAAATTTATTTTGATGTTGTACTTCCCCAGCTTTGCGTAGTAAATTGACAACTTTGCGTAAAACACTGCTGGAGCAAAGAGCTGCCCTAAAAATTTTTGCCTTTTCATGAATGCATAAATAAATAAATATTACATATGTATGTAAATGTATAATTTCACAAACACGAGTTGGAACTCTATCTTTTTTATGGTCGTTTGATATTGGCAAGTTTTATTACTTTTTTACATTTGCAACTCAATTATTTGGTTTTTTTTTTTTTTTTAATCCGAAAGCTCAGCGGTCACATTTGTTCACACTTCAGCAGCTATTTCCGCTTTCCGTCACTTTTCGCAACTTTGATACACACAAATTACAAGTTGCGAAAAAACAATTTTTTGTTCTCACTTTTTTTTGTTATTTTTTTTTTGTTTTTATTCACAACTTTGCGTACGATAAAAATTACTCCAGAACAGCACTCATTTTAAATCGCTACGATTTTCCCACTCATTCACTTGTGAATTTATGATTTTACTTTCTCTTTGCAACTTTTTTTCGTTGCACAAATACACGAACAGCAGTTTTTTTCTTGTGCCTTCGCAATGGCGCTTATCCAGCAGCTGCAGCGACTCGTCGCACAAAACGGCACGTATACGTATGTATGGACGTACAACACCAATCCATCAGCCAACAAACTCGCGCGGATTTGATTGCATATTGTTTATGGCGTATGTATGTATGTAGGAATGCATTTACATATACATATGTATGTATGTGTTTGAGCTGACGAAACTATTCGCTGACTGCGCCTGCCGACACACACATTTTTTATGTTCTGGGTACTTTTTTTTATTTGAAAACAATTTCCCGCAATTCAAGTCGAATTCGCAAATGCTTTTTCATAGCCACACAGCATGTGACACGCCCACATACAGATGCGACGCTCACGTTTAGCATTCGACTTGATTTTTTTTTTACCCCCAAACTTAACTGTCACGTGTGTACACCGCAATTGCGTGCGCGCCAGGATATCCAGGACATCCATTCGATTTGAATGCCAACGTTGTACTGTCGCTATCGCCGCAATTATTTTCTTACGACCGTTAGAAGCTTGTTCGGTAGCCTCATCGTCAGGTCGCCTCGCCTCGCCTAGCAGCGATGCTAGTCGTTATTCGACATCCGCAGCCAAAACCACAGTGCCATAGTACTATATAGTCGTAGCGCTTTAACGAAATACAACAAAATTTGCCGCTCGTTGTCCATCAACAACGGAACCGCCGTCGACAAGTTGAACGGCAATGTGTAAGGCAATAGGAAGTACTGAAGTTTGTTGGTTGTTTGATTTGGCAGTCGACCGTTCGACCACTGTCAATATGTGCCGGGTTTGGCTAGTACGATGTAATGTGTTCGATGAGTGGTGGGTTAGTTGCAACTCCGAAAATGTTACGGCGAATTCATAGTGGGTAGGCTGGGTGTTCGATGCTGTTGTATGAATGTAAGATATAGAGTGATTTACAAAGAGCGCTGTTAACAAGGTAGGCTAGGAACTATTCCACTGTCATAATATGTCGCTAGAATTGTTGAGAACACTTTGTAATGCTATGGTTTTGTTTGGTAATATAAATTTGGTGTACACGAAGTATGCTTGGTGCTTTAAAAGTAAAAAACCCCGACTTTAAAAACTGTTCCCACATCATTTATATGAATAATTTAAACACATTTGCACATATAAAGTAATTAGAGCGCAGATGGGCTTATAAAATGATATGAACTCAAATATAAAAACTGTTCCCATGCAAATTATTCTAATATTATGCGTAATAACGGTTCCTTTCTGTGCGAAAAGACTCTAAAGTCTTTTAAACGCTTACAACACAATATCTAAATATCTATTTTAAAAAATCTGTTTCCACTTTTTACAAGACATGTTTACAAATAATATTTTGCTGCACGTTCAGAAAAAGACTGTTATAATTCTAGAAAACGTTCGAAGCTAAATGAACTCTAACTTTTAATATATATTGCATATTGAAACGCTTTGAACATGATACAGAATGTGCAGAAAAGAAAACTGTTCTCAACGCAATAATAATGTAAGTTAAGTCGCCTATGATGTTTTAAGAATTAGGTAAAATCCACTGTAACTGACGGCCACACAGTTAACACAGTATGAAAACAACTGTTCCCAACCTCTGAGGCTGTTATATCAAGTAAAAGCGTTACATTCTGTTAATCTAAGTTGTTTGCACTCGCCAAATATTTTGATATTGTATATATTATTATGTTCAAATCTGTTCCCAGTATGATTTTAAAATGTAAAAAGCGAAAAAGAGCGATTTAATATTTAGGTAGAAACTGTTCCCAACATTTTGCATAAGTACATAAAGTTCCATCATATTGTTCATTATAAAACCTGTCCAACACATGAACACTAGGGTGTCCCGTCAAAAAATTTTTTTGAGCTACACTATCGCAAGAGGTATCGAAATTTGCGTAATTTTACACATGTTAAGAAAAAGGTAAAAAAGTCAGAATTGTGTGTCATTTTGAGGGCTCTACTACACCATGAAGTTTTCCACGTATTTTATATGAGAAAAAACACTTCTTGGTAGAAATAGAGATAAAATCCTTAAAAGTCAATATTTTTTCAATTTGCAAACTCTTTTTTTTCTCTCGTTAGGAGACTTCAAAGAATAATACCTAATTGTTTACTTAACGATTTTTTAATACTAACTATTTTTTATAGGTCCCCAAAATCCCCAAAATAATTAAATGGGGGAACCATAAAAAAATCATTAATATTAAAAAAAAGGTTAAATAAATAACTGGATATTATTCTTTGAAAAAAAAAATTCCGACGAACTGATAACCTCCTCCTTTTTTGGAAGCCGGTTAAAAATGAATACATGCTTCATGGTTTTCTATAAGATCCTAAAGGGGTTTTGCAATAATTTAAGCTATTTATTTTTTTTTATAGGACGGCAATTTTCTTTAAAGCTTTTTAAAAGTTTTGCGAACATAAAAATCTTGCATGAGCTTTTTATTAGCATAGGTGATTATATAAAAGCTTTCGTCAGCAGAGAAGCGAAAATTTAACCACAGAAAGTTAAACTCTCTTCATACTGTTACTGTAGCGATAACAATGGGAACAGTTTTGAAGCAACAATGAACTATATATGTACATATGTATGTATTTCTCATGCTTCTGTGCCACATAGCAGCCCGGGCATGGAAGCGTGCCTTAAATAGTGTGGTTTTTGTACGACAAGCTATAACTTTACTCTCAAATTCCTACTCGGTTCAAATTAGCACTTCATGGCAATTCTCTGTTGGACTGCATTATTATCGATGTTTATGCTTGTTCCGAAATAATTCAAGCCCTGTGTCGCGTAATCTGTTGGCGTCCGTTACCGGTCCGTTTCATCATCATCTCTGCAGGAGATAAGCCCGGACTTAAAAACGTTTGATTGCTGCCCTATATGAAAATTTCGAGCCATATTTCAGTGTGTCAGCATTTCCACCTCTTCACACTCACATCTTTCGGTCTGGTACATCATTTTGCAGATTGTGGATTGCAAAATTTTTAATTGAAAAAATCTGCAACAATATTTTATTTCTGCATTATTCATAGTTTGGCCTTCTTCCCTGAGAGGTTTTTCGAATTATTAGCTTTGTCCCATGTAGAACCTACATATGTTTCAAAGCACTTTAACGGATCTTCGAGGTATAGCGGAATCCATTCCCTGGATCTTGGGCGATTAGGAATAGATTTTTATAAGCTCTTGGCTTGCAGCCGTTTGAGCATTGAGTCCGCCACTAGAGGAGGACTTGTCTTGAGACAGTGTCGAAGATGACAGCCTGCCTACTTGCCGAAGCTATCGAGGAAACACGACCAATCTAACTAAGGGTATGCATGGTGTTGGTGCCCATAAGACTGAATTGGAACCCAACTGCCCTTGCAACTTGGTAATGGCTTTGCAAAGACCAGTCCGATGGCCCTGGGGGTTGTGGTTGGTTTCGGAATTACATACATTTGGTTGAAAGGGGTTGGGAATGTAGCATCGGTGTGGTACCTTGCAAAGAGGGCCGCTCACCCTGTGCAGTTCTTACAGGCGTATAAGACAAGTGACCATCCAAGCAGCCATATTAAGCTCCCCCTATGTTCATGGTAATCTAAAGCCCTGGAGCGGAAGTTTAGACCAGCATTTAAGCTACATCGCCGCTATGAATTTAAAAATGTTGCAAAAATTCTTGTTTTAAGCAGTTTAAAATTATTTAAAGGCAGTTTCTATGCAGCTCTTGTGCCAAGTTAAGGTTCATGATAAATAGTTATTCATTAATAACATAAAAAAATGTATCTAATATCCTTTCAAGGCAGCCAGTGCAAGAAGATAAATAAATACACGCAACACTATCGCACTACTCAGTGACATTTCACGTAGTAATTATTTCTTAAACCCCCTTAAATGCACTGGCTTTATTAAGCAAGTACTCCCCAACAATCATACAAAAAAAGTACGTAAGCATACTCGTAGTACATAAATAACTGTAGCAGAATGTATGGCAATTCAATTATGCCCGACAGCGCACATTTATTACGACACACTTTTACGTCAGCCGTAAGTGTCCATTGAATTCAAAGAAAATTTCTATAGTAACAGTTTTAAATTGCTTATAACTCGCACAATCATCAGATCTTCTTTTTTTATGCGCTACGCATAGAGCCAACACACGCTGATAGATAGTTAGATATTATTTAACAGCAGGCGGCAGGAGGCTTAACATGCTGTTAATGCTTAACATTAATGCGTCTTTATAACACTGACTGTCTGTTCCCACATCCGATTCGCCTATAGAAGTATGTATTTACGTATGTATGTAAGTGCGGGTATGCTTTCGTTTTGTCCCATTGCCATGCGCTGTTAAATGGTTGCGTTGCGAAGGAGTTTTTGCAATTTAATTAAATTTCTTTTGATGCTGTTGGCAGATACTATGTAGACGCATATGTATGTAGTTCGTACGTATGTAGTATATTTGTGTGTTAACAGCACTCCGAAAACAAGAATACACGAGCGCGCACTTGTAAAAGGTGCAAAGCAGTTCCTTGAGGCTGTCGCTGCTATAAGCAATTCACTTTTGGATTTAATCTTAAAGTTGCATTTGCTTGTAGCGCAAGTTAAAGGATTAAAAGGCTTATTTTGAATGGCGGCATTGTTTGATGGGCTTTGGCGGAAATTCAATTTAGTGGTAGTACTTACTTAGTTAAATGAATATTTTTCTACATAATGCTTATTGCACTAGATGACTACGAGAGAGTTAATTATAATCATTAAGGTTATTAACCGATTAAATTATGGTTTTTTTAAATACTTTGTAAATTTTTGCTAAAAAAATTCCAAACTACATCTACCTAGCTCGTTCGCCACAAACTATGGAACATATTATCGATTTTAAGTTAGCGACATCGCATGTTTAATCAAGTCACTTATTGGGCCATACTCTTGTTTTCAAACGAAATCGAAATTGCCAAGATTTTCGTATGACTAAATTTGGTACGAGTAATATAGATTTCAGGCAAGTCGATATTGAAAATTTGAGGCCTTTTTCATAAAATAGCGCTGCCTGCACTGCAGTTAGGCTAAGAGATGCTGATACGCTACTCTCAGCTGGGATATTGATGTTATATCGATGCTAGGCCAGCAACCATTTCTTCTCCAGTTAGAACTGGGTTGGTGTGAAATATTTGAATTATTATTGATTATTGATTTAATTTTGCGTGGCAGGATAGTTCGAGAAGATGCATGCTTACAATTTTAATATCCTTCAACATACACCACTATACCTTCTTGAAAGCTTAGCTGCACTCAGGGCTTTTTCTTCTTTGATGATGCTTTCGAAAATGGTGAGGAAGTGGTTGACTCGTCTCAAAATAATTTAAGGTAAAGATGTATGTATATATAATAACTCGATGTTATATTTCAATTAGCTTAGTTAAATTTGACTTTTAAAACACGCAAAAACCCTCATAAAATTTTATGTGTAAACATCTGTGTCCCGACCTGTTGCCGAACTAGTCCAAAACTAGTGCCGAAATGATCTCGAACTAGACCAGAAAAAGCCCTCAAGTAGTCCCGAAAAAGTCCTGAACTAATACGGAACTAATTTGGAACTGGTACCGAACAAGGCACAAGGCGTTCCCGAAATAGTTTCAAATTAGACCCGAAATGTCCTGAACTAGTCCAGAAATTATCTCGAAAAAGTCCTGAAGTAACCTCGAAAAAGACGTCAACTAGTCCCGAACCGGTTTTCGAATTTGCACCGAAATGATCTCAAAAAACTCCCGGGCAATATCAATGAGCAATGTTGCTAGAAAAGCTGATAAAATTTCATTTCATTTCCACTTATGAACTCGATTTGTCGACGCTTTACATAAATTTTGCCTAAAGCAAAGTTTAAAAAAACCAAGTGAAATTTATTTCAGTACATACTTTTAAAATTTCCGGCTTGCTTGTTAACATTACACTACTGTAGTGCATATTCCTAAAACTATGCAACGAAAAATTGTAGACCAAGAATTCTCTTTGCAAATCCTACAACCACTTGCACCAACAATAAGTAAAATCATTTGTTGACGCTTTACATAAATTTTTCCTAAAGCAAAGTAAAAAAAAAACCCAAGTGAAATTCATTTCAGTACATATTTTTTAAATTTCCGGCTTGCTTGTTATCATTACACTACTCTAGTGCATATTCCTAAAACTATGGAACGAAAACTTGTATACCGAGAATTCTCTTTGCAAATCCTACAACCACTTGCAACTGCAAAAAGTAAAATCATACCGAGTGCAAAGATGTTTATACATACATCAAAATTTTGAGAAAAAAGATTTCTGATTTTTTTTTTTTTGCAGCGCCCGTATTACAATGTTTCATTTCTCTTTGAATTGAACCAGAACTTTTAAGCAGGATACAAATCTATTCAAAAATATTTTTAAAATAAAACTCACTTAAACTTCTCTCGCTTGACACCCATAACCAAATATTTTATTTAACTTGCTAATTTAATTAATTTGGAATTTCTAACGTGGCGGAAACCCTCGACAAAAAAAACTTAAATAAAGAAATAAATCATTCATAGACCGTTTCCTTTTGCGGACTATGTACGCACACACATAAAAAGCTTGAAATTAAAATTATTATATCTAATAAATTGATTTAACTTTTTTGAAAAGATGACAACGTTTAAAAAAATTTTTAGCAGTAAAGCTTATCCAACCATTTTCATTTGATATCCTATGCATGTATGTTACGGTAAGATTTTTTAAATAACTTCTTAATAAAATTTATTTTAGCTTAAGGAACACGGGGCCACAAGGTGACAACCTTCTTTGAAAACATGTTGGCACTAAACCTTTCTTAAATCTTTCTTATTTGTTACCCATTTTGCAATATTTTATTAAAATTCTTAATTAAATTGATTTGACATTTTGAACAGGTGGTAATCCTATTTACGAGTATTTTCGAAATAAATTTTTTTTGAGCCGCTTTTGTTTGATATTTACACTAATGCTATATTTTATTTAAATTAATAATTAATTTATTTTAATCTTGCAAAAGGTGGCAACGCTGTGTCTCATATTTCATTGAAATACGTTCAGCCGTCACTCAATCAATAGCTTTCAAGATTAGGCGATTTTCCGGGCAATTTTAGAGGCGATTAGTTGAAGGGCCATGCACACCAGGCGATTTTTGCTTTCAACTAAAAAATGCCTGTAAAATCGCCTCAAGTAAATACCGTATAAGGTTCAAGCATTTTTTCCAGTCACTTGAGGCTACTTCGTGGTGAGAAGAGAACGTTTTTTTCTCTAAGAAGCCTTCGATGTAATCGCTCTGTTCCAAATATTTTCCGCCTTTATTTATTTTAGACGCTCGAATCGGTTTCCAAATTTGAAATGAATTTTAAGCTCTACATACAAACATAAGTTCATAGAAATCGTATTTTTGTCAGATAAATTCAATCACCAAGCGTGACGTTGAAAAATTATAACCCAAATTTTAGCGTCATCTTTGCAATTAAAATCTAAGTTTTTGTTAAAAGATTTAAGAGCATTGCACTGCAAGAGAAAAAATCCCATTATTCTACTTATCACTTAACACAACTCCAATGTCTTATGTCACATTGACTTCCGGCATTCTCGCAGTAGCAACCGAAAAGTAACACAAAACCAGAGAAATTAATAAGTCACACCACAATTGTGTATGTATGTTTATCGTCACAATATACATATGTACATACACACAAACATGCATATGCCGCGAAATGCCATACGTATTTCGAAGAAAGCATTTCAGAGTTTTCCTGCCTTTTAATTTCTAACTTCTTTCACGCTTCAAAAAATGCTACGCATCAGTCAATCAAAAGTCGCTATTATTCGTGGTAATTCGAACAAGCAACTGTTTTGTTTTTATGTGGATATATGGTTGGGTGCATTTGCTTCCCTATTGAGAATTTAATCAAAATGAACGGATGTTTTATTTTCATAATCTTAAATGATATGGCAGAAAAAGTTTACAGCAAATGATTCAGTTGTCTAAAAATTGCATACAATGTTGGAACGAGAGTGATACCTTTAGCGCTAACAATAATATTAACGGTAATGGCAATGATAACTATAACAGCTTCTTGAATTGTGAAAACTCTCTAGCGAAGTCTACCACAGAGGATAGAACCATATGGGCTTAAGCATGGGTTTAGAGATAATATAATCTAAGGTTAGAAAATAATGTAAGGCCAGAAAATAATCCATAACAAGAGGCCCCATCCACGGATTTCTTCTTCGCTCCTTCCTCAACATTACCTATCCAGAACTTTTCCGCGTCTATCGAAAATTGCCAGCCGAATGTTTACGATTTATAGTAGAGACGGGTGGGGTATCTTATACTATCTAGCCAAGGACTGTCACTTCAGCATTATTCCCCAAAACTCTTTGGAGAATGTACATACAATTACAAACGCAAACAGAGTTGACCGCGAAAATAAGTTTACGCGTCTTTCTTCGCCATCGACTAGGTTTAGACGCCTTTCTTCGCTGACGTTTTTTTATGACTCTTTTGTCGCGGTCAACTTTTGAGCTCGCGCCTTTATTCATGTCTAGTGAAGATATGTACTTATGTGGTCTTTAGTAGGGTCTCACTTTAATTGATTTTAAGTACTTCAAAAAATTGGAGTTTTTAAGTACTTAGTTTTGTTAAAAATTTTAGGTAATTTCTGTGCTCGCGGTCTCTCGGACCGGGGCCCTTTTGGATCGCGGGGCGAGACGTAAAAAACTTTTGCCGGCATTCGGAATAAACGTCACTCCGACCACTCAGCAAGCTCTAGGTATATACATATATAAACGCCTAATACAACTAACGAAGATCATCTCCAACTAGGTGGGAATAAGGCCAAGAGGCCAAGGAAAGAGTTTATCGCAGAGACCGAAAATGACTGGTCCACATTAAACACATTGAAACTTTTTCTAAGATTAACTATTTATTTTCTACTTTCTGTGATATATCACTGTGAAAGCGTTTTATGCGAGGGAGCTTACGGCTAACGACTGTGAAAAATGGAATCACTAACGAAAATAAAGGCCAACCGCAGTTAGTTATGCAAATTTTTTTATTGAAAAGGTGAGTTAGTAAATTTAATTATGGCGCAGAGAAAATATATGATGAAAATGCAACGAAGTAAAACAAACTGTAAAGAATAGCAGGTAAGACTATTTTTATTAACTCAAATGATCACCGTTATAAACTTCTTTTTTTTTTTTAATTTACACACTGAAACCCTTTTATCACTACTCGTATCCAAGTCAAAAAGCTGCGGAATTCAACGCTTGATTTTCAGCCCATCTTCTTCCCTTCAATAAATAAACTAGAAGCAAACTGCCGAAGCACTTCACTTAGTATTTTAAACGTGCCTACTTGGATGCCGTTGCATGTAAAAGAAAAAAGTAAACCAAAAGGTCAATTCGAAACGTAAAAAAAAACAATAAATAATTTAAAAGTCTAACAAATGCAGATAAGACAAAAACTTGTTATAAAAGTTAGTGTTAGTGATTTATTTTTTATAAGAAGAAATTAATGACAACTTGTGGTCTCTGGTTTATCGCCCAAGCAAGGTGATGATTTAAGGTTTTTTTATAGATAAAAGTGGCAACCTTAGTATACAAAGGGACCTTGATGCCCCTTGGTGAGTTTAAGTGAGGTGTGACGAGTTTGAGAGAGGTGAGTTTGAGCGTGGTGAGTTCAGGTGTGGTGAATTTAATCGTGGTGAATTTAGGTGTGGTGAGTTCAGGCGTGGTGGGTTAAGGCGTAGTGAGTTAAGGCATGATGATTTAAGGTGTGTTGAATTAAGGTGCGGCAAGTTCAGTCGTAGTGAGTACACGAAAGGTGAGTTCTCTCTGCCCGTGTCTATCTATATCCTCTTTATAATTACTTTTTCTTCATCTTGTTTCCTTTATCTTTATCTTAATTGTTATAGTTATCCTCATCCTCGTATTTTTTTTTTATTAAGCTTTAGTTTAACCTTTGTGTTTAAACGATAACGTCTATCATTTCCGCCCCTGGTTTAGTGGACGTGGTCGTTCACCAATAAAATGAAATTTTTTATATTTGTACATTCCTAAAAAAAATGTATTTCAGGAAAATCAGAGCACGTTCACCACTTTTTATCACAGATTATATCGGGATCTACCACGGTTCGACTTCTTATCCAGCAGGTCATTCAGGGTGGTACCGAGGTTACTATACTCCATACTAAGCCGGCCAGTACTCAAAATTGGGAACACAGTTTCATTTATCCGTCTTCGTTGATTCCGCTTAGTACAGTTTAAGTTTCCATGTATCTAATAATGAGCATTCGCTTCCTTTTGCCTTTTTACTATAATTGATGACCGCCTTACAAAGCAAACCTAACCTAATTTAACTGAACGAAACCACAGAGAGCAGATTATCTATCGCCCACGTAGATAATTGGAAATTTTTTAGTGCCAATTTGCACTCTAAAACTTTTCATAAGACCGATGAGCGCTAAGGTGAATAAATGACGCAACTTACTGACTTATGTACATATTTTCCTGATGCTTTCTGACAATTTTCTATTTATGTATACGCATACTCATCCAAACACACGTACATACATATACACATACATAAATACGCAAAGACAAATCTTCGCTCATTCACTGTCATTTTAAAAAATTAAACACAAAGCTTCATTTTCATTTTGCCACTCATTTTTCATAATCTTCATATTTTCATTTCATTCATAGATGTAAATTTTGCCACTAACCTTTTTAGTTCTTTCTGCTTTCGTTTTTTTAATTTTTTTCTTCTCTGCTGTTTTTTCTATTCCTCATTTTACAAAGCATCTACATTTTTTAGTACCATCAAGTATATCCTAGTGACTGTTAAAGCACCTAAATACATTTTTTTATTATGTTTTTACTAGCACTCACATAAAGTATGTAAGCGCTCACGCTCACGCTCACGCTCAAACATACACAAAGACACACTTGTAGTGTACTTATTCCTTTTTTGCTTGTGGCTGCATGACTTTACGCTGATTTTCTAATGTCAGCGACACATTTGAAATGCTAAAATCGTTCACTGGCAACACAAAATGAAAAACAAGAAAAATGAAATGAAAAAGAAACCAGCAACAACTGCAAATCGTGACAAATAAGAGAATTGTTTGTACTACATTCAGTGTTCTTGTGCACATGGAAATGCATATACATATATATACATTAGGCCGGGTCGATTTGTGGGGAGGCAAAAAAATCGCCCATTGCTCTGTGAAAATCATATTCTAGGGATCAAAATAAGAAACTTTCCCGAAGGAACCATACCTCTAAAACGAATTCTGATGTCCCCCAATTTGGGTCGAACTTTTGGGTAGGGGCAAATTTTGAAAAATCCCACTTTGACCCATTTAGAGTGCTCCAATCGAGTCCAAATGTATGACCGACCCCCACTAACTTTGGAGGCCCGACCCACCGATGCCAGTGGCAAACCCCCTGGAACCCCCCTGGGGGTTCACCATACAAACATTTCAAAAAATCGCCGGTTTTGCACTTTACATGAAAAAATCAGCGAAATGCCTATGTTTTTTCTTTTTGGAGTTTATTTTTCTCTTTAGAAATTTATTTAGTCAGAACATATGTAAATGAAAAAATGAATTTAACTTAGTAATAGAAAAGAAATTAAAAAAAATTATTAGAAATTAGCGTTTTTACAACCCTTTTAAAACCAAGGCATCACTGTGATGCATTTGCATGTCGTAAACATAGTTGTGTGGGTTTTTTATTCAACCGTTTTAAAAAATTAAGGTATCACTGTGACACAATTGCAAATCGGAAACTTGCTTGTGTGCGTTTTTTAAGACACAGCTGCATGTCGTAAACTTACTTGTGTAGTTTTTTTATAGCACTTACTTAAGAAATGAAGGTTGTTTTTACAACCCTTTTTGTGGGTATTTTAAGGCACCTTCTTAAGAAATGCGCGTTTTTTGCAACCATTTTAACAATTAAGGTATCACTGGAATGCACCGCAACCCTTTTAAACAATGAAGGTATCACTGTGACACAATTGCAGATCGTAAAATTGCTTGTGTTGTTTTTTTAAGCCACCACAAGACAGCAGGTAGAATTGAAATTACCATTTCATTCTTATTACCTCGTCTCGTAGACCATATATAACGCAACAGTTTTTGTGAATGCATTAAGTCGTTGTGAAGAACTCAAAGTGTGAAGTGCTAATTTCAGATAAAAAAATATTTAAAAAAAAATAATAAGTGAAGTGACCACTCCAAATCAAAAAGTTTACAATGAATCCACCATCCTCTACACCGCAAGATGAAGCAACTACATCAACAACTATCGAAAACCCAATGAGTCATATACCCAAGCATGATGTTACTGTTTTTGGTGTGTCTACTGATTTAACTGATCTTAATTTACCAACCCATCTGGATATCTTGAGATATTATTTTTACTTAAGCGAACGTGCTAAAACAGAACAAAAAAAGTTTTCCCATAAATCATTCACTATTCAAGTACAAGATAAGTTGATTGGAATTTGGGAAAAACTTTTTTTGTTCTGTTTTAGCACGTTCGCTTAAGTAAAAATAATATCT
>NW_023458560.1:56989021-57028001 GCF_013731165.1 Rhagoletis pomonella
TGCCAAAAATCAAGGGTAACTCCTAGCTCCTTCAAATTTGCACTTTGGTTTACTAAAACTTAATGAAAAATGTATGAAATTAACGAAACATTTTTGTGGGACAAAGAAGTTAGAAAAAAACTAGTCCTTATTTGAAATTCGTGCAAATTTTTAGTAGAAAATTTGATTATAAATTAATTTTTTATATAAGAATTTCTTTACTTAGACTTCGATTAATCCCATTTTACAACTTAAATTATGGGTTTTTATTATACGCTTCTAAGAGGGTTGAAAAACAAACAAAAACAGTAACAAAAAAAAATAATAATAAGAAAACTTCTTTCGATTCATATCTAGTTCTATTCATATTGCAGAAATTTGTCATAAGCTTAATATTCCTTAGCTCTAGTATTCGTCCTCATAATCGTCTTTGTGTTCGGCTTCGTATTACTCTTCGTATTTGCATTCTTATTCATGTTCGTATTCGTATTCGCTTTCGAATTCTTGATTGTATTCTCATTCGTCTTTGTATTGGTCCTTGTTTTTGTATTCACCTTCGGCTGGTCTTCGTATTCGTGTTCATGTTCGTTTTTGTTTTCGCATTCGTCGTGGTTTTTGTATTCGAATTCGTCTCCGTATTCGATTTCGTTTTCTTATTTGCCTTCAAATGTATATTCGTGGTCGCCTCGTGTTCGAATTCTTCATCGAAATCATCTCGAAATTGTCTTTGTATTCGTTATAGTATTCATGATCGAAGACGAATGTCTTCGGTAGGTCTTCGTATTTGTTTACGTATATGTCATCGTTTTTGTATTCGTCTTCTTATTCGTGATCGTATTCCACCTTGTGTTCGTATTAATCTTCGGTTGATCTTCGTATTCGTGATTTTTATATTCCTATTCGTCTTCGAATTCGAATTCGTTTTCGTCTTAGTATTCGTATTCGTCGTCGTGTTCATCTTGGCATTCTATTCCAAACCTAGTTTTGCTGGTCTTTCTGCAGAGTATTAATTGTATACATCGAGGGCCTATATTCAATATGATTCGATATGTATACATATACGGACTATTTACATTTTCCAACGTCCTAGCATAAGCCGATTTTCTTTCTGTAATCGACCATACCAATACACCACAGAGTGGTATAGTTTCAATGGGATGGATGCGGAGATAAGTCTAAATTTTTAAGTCCCGGTATGAGTACGCTATGTACTTTCTGTTTGCAGGAACGCTTTAAAGATACTACTAAGTATCCTGTCCGAATGCCTTGGATGGAACTAGTTTTTGCAATCTGAATGAAAGGTATCAGAACTGCTTCGAAAGCGCAAAACGCCAAAAAAAAAAATGCATGTGTATGAATGCATCGATAACAATATCGAAAAATTTATCGTACAGAAAATCGATAAATATAACTATTGATGAAAAAATATTAACAATTAAATGCAAAGGGAAATGTGTATAACGATAACATTATCGAAAATTTTATCGAAACTCAAATCGATAAATAAATCGATTTAAAAAATATATTCATACCCTTAACGCTGAAACTATATCGATATAAAAATATTAATACCGATAACATAATCTTATCGATATAGCAGAAAAACTATTCCGAAACAACCAACAACTTCACTGCAATGTCTTTGTCTCGATTATAATTTATACACAACTAGCTTACCCGGCGAACTTCGTCCCGCCCAAAATTAATTTTTTTATTGAAATATTTGGTCCAACGTTTCGCCAGCAATTCACGTTCACGTTTGGTTTTGTGGTCGACAGAAGGCATATCCTCCATTACCGTCTTAAATAACCTGATGAAAGCGTTATACCGGGAAGAAGTCCTTGCGGCTCGATAATGAATCGTTCTTGAATCTGTGTAGTCTAGTTGGTGGCAATTTCCAAACTGGTGAGTATCATTGATCCACATTCTGTTTAGTCAGCGTAAAGCAAGGACCGCAGGGTCAAGGTGCAGGAATGGTATTTTCAGGGATTGAAGTCAGAAGTCCAAGCCTTAATTTAAGCTTAAGTGGAATTTTGCTTAATTGCGGTAGGTACTCAAACTTCCCAAAATCAGTTTTTCCTGTTCAACAAATAACTATAAGTGACCATCACGCAAAGGTGCAGGAATTTGCAGGGATAGTAGCCGAGATTTTCTTTCTTTAATCTAAGCCTAAGTGGGAGGTTCTACCACCCTTTGTTTCTTTGCTAGAGCTTCTCAAATATTGCAAAATCGCGATTCTTTGACACTGACCTTGTTTTTCTTAAAATCTGGAGCTGACGGAAACTTTATGCTTACGTCAAAAATAGCGTTAACATTAGCTGCATCAAATTTGTTTCTATTTTTGTTGGCGTGTGTAATAACTATTGTTAAATAGACAATACCCGCATGTTTGCGGCGCCTTCAAACACCTTTCGAACTGTAAAACAATGACTCAATTCTATTCTACGCATATCTATAATACGGGTTTCGAATTTCAAGCAAATCAGACCATAAATAAGAGTTTTTGGAATAGATCGGTCCCTGGTCCAACTATCAGAAAAAGAGTATCCAATATTTAAACCCTGACAATAAGCTACCTACGTGCCAAGTTTCAAGCAAATCGCACCATAAATAAGATTTTTTCCGATAGATCGGTATCTGGTCCACCTATCAGAAAAAGTATCCTATATTTTAACCCAGACAATACGCAACCTACGTGCCAAATTTCAAGCAAATCGGACCATAAATAAGACTTTTTCGAATAGATCGGTCCCTGGCCCACTTAACGGGAAAAATGGATCCTATATGCTAATTTTTTAGCGTAGCTCGATCCCTGCCCCACGTATCGGAAAAATTAAAACTTTGTGCACTCCTTCTAAACACCTTTCCAAAAAAGCAGCAACCATTCGAATCGGTTATGAAACATATTTGGGAGAAAATTGTTCCCAATTGATTCATGTTCACAATGAATTTCACAATTATGCGAAATTTTCCAAGTTTCACAACGAATTTTCCACCTTAACATTGTCCAAAATCATCAAATCATGCGATAAAATACAAAATTTCGTCGAATAAATTCAAATATTTCGCGTTCTTCTGGATTTTTCCGACCTTTCCAGAATTTTCTATTTTACCATTCGAAAGCCATCCCGAAGTAATTGCACCAAAAATTCCATACAAAGAAATCAAATTTCGATTTTTCCAATTTCTCGACTTTCCCGGAAAGTTTTCCCAAAATTTTCTATAGTAAAAACTTTCTCCTGGAAATTGCGAACAACTAAAAGAAAAATTTTGCCAAATCGGCCCAACCGTTCCCAATTGATGAATTACTATACATTTTTCACACCATTTTTATATATATAGATATACGTATTTAATACATACATACATTCTTGCCACTGCTAATCACATGAATAAAAATCCTAAAAACGAAAATGTGACCGCAATATTTCTTGTTTAATATGTTTTAGATCCATCGCACACCACGGACTTTATCGGCCGCCGATATAGCTGCATATTTACATACATCAATTCCGTGTGTTGCAATATCCACGGAAGCAGCAGTTATGAAGAAAATGATTTAAAAATATTAGACAAATTCTCTACTTATATGTTTGGCTTTCTTTTGTTTTATTTTTCCAACGTCAAAAGCTGGACCTTTTTTGAAAAAGTTGGTACAACGAAAAATACGAAACACGTCTTCTGTCAGATAGCTAACATGGCGGATAAGAAGAGGAAGTGAAACTACCCGGAAAAAAAGAATCGTATATGCTAATCTAGGCCAAAATCTAACTACGTACCAAATTTTAAGCAAATCGGACCATAACTACGATTTTTTCGAATAGATCGGTCCCTGGTCCACTTCCCGGAAAAAAAACATCCTATGTGCTAATCTAGGCTAAAAGCTACCCAGGTACAAAATTTTAAGCAAATCGGACCATAAATACGATTTTTCTTATAGATCAATCCCTGGTCCACTTCCCGGAAAAAAGGATCCTATATGCTAACATAGGCAAAAAGCTACCTACGTACCAAATTTTACGCAAATCGGACCATAAATACGATTTTTTCGAATAGATCGGTCCCTGGTCCACCGGAGGGTTTTCCCAAAATTTTCTTTCGTAAAAACCTTCTCCTTGGAATTAGGAACAACTGAAAAAAAAAATTTGTCAAATCGGCCCAACCGTTCTCAATTGATGAATTACTATACATTTTTCACACCATTTTTATATATACAGATTTACATTTCTTCAACAATCGTCGTTTGCAATTCCCACTTCATCATCCATAATGCTGAACTATTGAATACAGAGTATCAATTTCCTTTTCACAATACCCACTCCCGTTGCACTTTTTCGAAGCACACAACCTACAAAGCGCAAAGCGCAAGGCAAAGCATAACAATAATAATCCCTAACAAATTGGCCATCGACTGCCAATCCATGCGAAGGTTACCAGCAATCGAGTAAAGCGGCTGAGATGACGGCGATGGCGCGGATGCCGCTGATGCCGCTGGTGATGCTGACGACGATGACGATGATGGTGGTAGACAGCTAAAAGCGCGAGTGGACGATATGATACGATTGCAGCATGATGCGGCATGACAAAAAAAAAAACGAAAAAAGAAACAAAAAATACATTGAACTTAAACAAAACTCCAAAATACATAAAAATGGCAAAGGTTGTGCAAACCAACAAAAAATCCCCAATGCAGACAGATCAAGAAACAAATAACCGCAGCAGCCGCCGCCACCGTCGCCGCCACAGCCACAGCCACAGCGCAATGCTGTAAATCTTTTGTGATTGGCGCTTTTCGCTTGCTGATGTGATTATCCGGATGAACAATTAGATATGGACGAGTATGTATTGTAGGTGTATGTGTGTGTGCCTTTTGATGCACGTCAATTTGATGAGCTGCTCGTAAAAAATCAAAGAGCAATATGGCCAAGCGTCTGCTTATATTTGGCTGCCTGGCTGTCTTAACTGACTGACTGACTGACTGACTGCCGGACTAGCGAGTAGAATTCAGCAATTTTTGAATAGCTGCAACAATCGCGAGGGCGTTCAAAAGCGCATCGCTTGCTAAGCCAAAAGCTTACGAGCTACTTAGCTTTTACTCATTCGCTTTTAACTGCTGTGTGAACGCTGCTGTGGTGTTATGAGTTTGTTTTATTGCGCCCGCATTTCGAGCTTCATTTCAGAATTTGTCTTGATCCTTTTGTTATTTCTTTCTTCTTCTTCTTCTTTTACTCCAATACATAATTCGTTTTCTTTTCTTCGCTCTTTTTTCGATTATATTTTTTTTCAAACTGTTTCTTTGCTGCACTGCGCTGATGGAATTTATTTTGTCAATGTCGAAGTTCATTTGGCAGCCATAAATCACTTGATGCTCAGCTGACTGCCAACCGAGCGTGTTTGCCAGCATTCGTGGTGGCAGCTAAATACGTAAGTTGGCTGGCGTGACGGCGTGTTGATGGTGTATGGGTATGTGGTTGTGTGGGAGCCAATTCGAGCGAATAGCGGCATTCAGTGTTCGCTGTGTCCGCAGCAATGGCCTTGACGGCGGCGCTATGCCAACACAACCGCACAATCACAACTCCAACATCGCCGCCGTTGCATGCATTTCACTAGTACTTGCCAATTCTCTAAGGACAACTCACCGCCAGCCATTATGCTTGGATTGCGCTCATAAAATGCCAGGCTAAGGGGCCAAACAAGCAAGCTGGCAGCTAGCAAATACCGGCAAATGCCTTAACCCTTTCAGCACCAAGGGTAACATATTTCCCAAAAAGTTAATCCACTTATATGTAGGGAAATCTTGTAAGCTTTTAGAAGTTTTATATTCTATATTTTTAGAATGTGCCGAGTATCTATGAAAAAAAAAATTAAAAAGTTTATCAAAACTGGATTTTTTTGCAAAATTTTTATGCCCTAGAGAAAATAGCCTTTTAAGAATTTTAAAAAATATAAATATTTTTTTCGGGAAGAAATGGTTTAGCAAAAAAATTGTTTTAGAAAAAACCCCGAATTAGACAAAAATGTACCAAACATTAGAAACAAAGAATTTTGGGAAGAAAAATCTTGTCAAATAAAGCTATTTATTTCGGGAAATAATATTTATTTTATTTTTTATTCTCTAAATTAATATATTAAAAGAATTATTTTTTAAATTTTTTATAGTCAAAAATTTCAGGTTAAAGAGTAGTTTTTAGGAAAAAAAATTCTTGGGAAAAAATAAATAATTTAACAACAATTTTATTGAGCTTGAAACCATTTTTAATGAAATTTTTTTTGAAAAAAAACACCAACCACATGATCAAGTGTAAATAGCAGCAGAATAGCTGCGCTTGGTTGCAGTTGGCTTAACAAATGGAAAAAGGTGGAAAAAGCAACAACAGTTCACGTGGCTAACTTAGCTCAGTGGTAGACTGGTAGTAGGTAGTTCTGGCTATAAAGGCTGGGGTCGTTGGATCGAATCCCAGTTAAAGAAGTCTGATAAAGAGATGTGGTGATCTCCGAAAAAGCAGCCGTACCCGTAACTTCCACGAAAATGTAAATTGTGTTTTTTTTTTCAAAAAATTTTCATTAAAAATGGTCTCAAGCTCAATGAAATTGTTGAATATAATTGTTATAAGGTCATAGATAACAAAAACAAATAACTTTTTTACGTAACATTAAAAATAATAAACTAAAAAAAAAACAAATTGTTTTTTTTATATCTATCTATATTCAACAATTTTAGTGCGCTTATCTCTTCTTTTTTTAATTTTCATTCCCAAAAATTATTTTTTAGTATACAAATAGTTTCTTAGATAAAAAAAACTTTGATATCAAGAAAAAAGTGTCTACTTATACTTATAAAAAAATTGCCTTTAGTCTGAAAAAAACTATTTTTAGGCAAACATTTTTTTCTATGTGGAAAAATTGTGTTTGGGAACCATTTTTTTTTGGCTTTTGAAAAAAAACTACTTTAAAAACCTTAAAATTTTTTCTAGGAAAAAATTATGAGATTAACGAAAAATTTTTAGAAAAATAAATTATTGGAAATTTTGAGGAGAAATTTTATTTCTAAATAAATTTTTTATATAAGAATTTCTTTACTTAGACATCGATTAATCACATTTTACAATTCAAATTATGGACGCTTATGGTCCCAAGGGGGTTAAATAAATATTGTGTATACATATATGTGTGTGTGCATGTGTTGCTATCTTTATGTTTACAAAAGCAGGTGTGCTTACGCGCCACATATGCTCCATGCAACTGGACCTCGGCCGCTCCTTTCGCTAAGCGCACTTCCCTTGTAACATATTTTATGTGCTCGCTTTTGTTTTCTTTCCAATTCCAATGAACTGCATTTAAGAGCATTTTCCTAGTCGCATACCCATTAGTACCCCCCCGGATGCGCCGCATGCGTAGACGGAAATACACTATTATTGAAACTATTATATATGTAGCACTGGTCGTAACTGCAGCAAAGAAATCGAAGGCACAGCCACAATCGAAGTGTTGCGCATTCACCACAGACAAAAGCATTTATTTTCACTTGGCCATAAATCAATCGAATGAAATTAGATTTTCTTTTATTCTCTCCTCCATTTATACTCTGACTCTCTTCAATTCGATTTAGCTGTGGCAATATTGCTTTTGGGAAATCTACTGCCACATAAACACACACACACACACACACACACACACATACATACACATCCAAATACACAGCACATTACTGCATTGCATCTTGGCTGCAAATGTAAGAAAATATTAGTTTAACTTCAGAGATTAATTATAGGTATTGAACGCTCATTGAGAGCGAAAGGAAGTAAAGTAAAGAAAGAAAGCAAGCAAATAAAAACAAACGTAAGATTGCACTTAGGGCAAAGAGATTAGCGGCAATCTATTTCTATTTCTTTGGATGCTTTTTTTTGCGCTTAACTGAAGTGATGAAAAATATTTTTAAGTGCCTGTATGTATTTATGTGGTAGCTGAGTACGCTAAGCGTTTCAATGTCAAAGTTCTGGCAAAGAGATTTGTCACAGTAAATACAGCGCCACCAAGGTTTCAAGACAGTAAATGGAAAAGGCAGCAGGATACCAACTTCAAATTCACTTGCAAGCTAGCCTGGAAAGTGCTTGCGGAATTAAAAACTGAAGAGGCTTGGGCATGGATGACGAATCCAAATCCGTCAGATCAAATGAGTTTTTATCATTTCACATAAATGCTATGAAATTCCACTCACTTAAGTACAGCAAATGGCTTAAGACCCAGACATTAGGTAGGTTAGATTATGACCGTAACTCAAACACAACTACACACTTAGACCACTACGAACAGTAGCTGTTAGGTCATGGCGAAAAGTGCTGCATGCCTAGAACGAAATTTCTCAGACAGCAGATGTCAGTCCTAGAGCCTGATAGTCATTCAGTCCTCTTTGGTTCTTGAGTGTATTGAGAAGCTCAACGCCCTGGCGGAGTACAGCGACCTCCAATTAACTTGGGTGCCAGGTCACGTAGTAGTTGTCGGCAGCTAGGACAGCAGCCGCCTCGTCGCCTATAGGGCCTGAGCCCTTCATAGCGATTGGACTTAGTACAATCAAGGTAGATCTCAGGAAGGAGAGGAACACAGTAAGGAATCAGCACTGGCGTAACAGGGTAGGCCTACACCAGGCTAAGAGCCTACTGGTATGTTACAACCTTACAAGGTAACGAGGAACATTCGAGGCCACTATAGATCCTTTGGTCGCAGTGCATACCTCTACTTAATCTATCTATCTATCTAACAAATAGTGGGCCCTTCTACAAACCTTATAGGGATAGAATTCCTAAAAAAAGAAGTTATTGTGAAACGATAATTTCTTGGATTGACTAAGGATTCCTAGTAGGATATACCGACGGATCGAACAGGGACGTCGGGAGTACTGGGGCAGACGTACTTGGACCAAGATTCCATAAAAGTCTGTCAGTGGGCACATAACCACACACCAGGCGGGAGCCTTCGCAATCGAAGTCTGCGTTCGCGAATGTCTTCGTATTAAGGCAAATAGGGTCAGATAGTCAGGCAGCAATAAAAGCCTTAGACTCTAATAAAATGACGTCAAAGCTTGCGGACAGTTAAAAAGGTCATTTGAAGCACCAGGGAGCCCACAATAGCTGTGGTGGGTTCCGTTACAAGAAGGGTTTGAAGGCGACGGTCTCGCAAACCGTAGAGTCCAAATAAGGTTGCATGGTCCCAAGCCTTTCTGTGGTACATTTAAAGATTACACTTCATAACTAATTAGGAGCTGGAAAGAATCTGAGCTGAGACGGACTGGGCTGGTGGAGGAAACCCTAGAGCATATTCCATGTGACTTCCCACTTATCATGAATAGCAGACTGGCAATTGGCGTAGGTTTTCGGTCTAGGCCCAAACTGACAATTGGTAGTGGTGCCAAACAAGAAGAAGAACAAGATATTTAGCTCCTCTGCATGTGTGCCACCTGGGCGTGGGTAAACACCCAATATGGCTTCCTTCATGGCATGCCTTGTGCTATAAAGGTTTTACATGAAACTTAATAGCTTCGCCAGAATGTTATTTAATAATCGCAGGATGCACAAGGTAGGGTTCGCTTCATCATCAGATCAGCTCGATGGTAGATACGATACAATTTAGTTGCCACCAAACTTCTGTTTATCAGCCAAATCGAATTATAAATACGATTATTGTAAATATCTCAACTCCAGCTCCACCTAGCGGGTCTTTTATTATCGAAGTATAACGCGATCACCGAACTAACACACGTCTGCCAAATTTCAGTACAATCAACTACCAGCAAGTACTTGAAAAATGGTTTGCTAACTTTGAAGGGGCAACTTACATCCGAGCATTGCTTTAAAAGGCAAACAAAAAATTACGTCTTTCTAAGTTTCCCGTCTTTTTAATTTTCTTTGAAAACGGTTCTACGCATTTTCTTCCATAAGAAAAAAGTGCAAAAAGCCGTCAGCATAAAAATTATTAAAAATCAACGCAATTTTGTAATAGCTTAAAACTTGCACTTTATTATTTGAAAAAATTTTAAATTCGTAATGTACTCGTTTTACTCAACTTCAGTATAAATATGGCATACTTTCCAAAACTAATTTTTTTATCAAAAAATTTGTATGTGAAAAATTTTTCAAGAAAAAAAATTTTTTAAATATTTCTTTTCATAGCGAATTTTAATGTATGTATGTGTGATTTTTTCAAATTTTTTTCTCGCCCCGTCCTTGAGATATTTGGAACACTATTAAATCGATTTGTTTTTGTTTTTGTGCTGAAAAGTTTTTTAAAATGTATTAATCAAGCTCAAATTTCATATTTATTTATTATTTATGTTAATCCATCAACCCTAAAAATTTTGAAACAAATCAAACACATCAAGTGTGAACCCCGTCCATTTTGGTATGGAACGCCCCATATATTGGAAATAAATTCAGACACACATAGAAAGAACACTGTTTTCTTGCCGAACTGTGTGTACACTTTATCATCGTGGCACTAACATGCATATGTATGTATATAAAACATGGCTAAATGCCAAACACTAACAGCGCTGTGGGAGGTCATTAGAATTCTAACGCTCCTAAGCGAAAAAAAAAATTACGTTCGCAATTTTCCACATATTTCTATTACATGCAAATTTGTTAAATTATAGCGTAGCTAACAAAATATTGCTCAATCATTTATGTAAGCCACCACAACGAACAAGCAATCAAAATAGCAACGCAACAAACAGCACAGCAATTGCACCAGCGGCAGTATTACGTTGAAGCATAAAAGGTGTTGGTATAGAATGGAAATGAATTTTGAATACAACAGCGATATGCTTGAGTGTGTGTGTGTATAATTGTGTTATTATTTATGTATGCAAGTGCACACAAAGCAAAAAAAAAAGCTGCAACACATACTCGTTTATAAACAAAAACACGCTCTCCATATTATTTGCACTCGAGCAACAACGCTCGTAATGACTACCTTTAGTGCGATGTCGCGTATACGCCATGGCTGACACAGCATGTATGCACATAGTCGTTTTTGTGCATGCGTCTACGCATGTGTGTGTGTGCGTGTGTGTGTGTTATTACATGAATTGATAGTGCTATTTTTCACTTTGCCAAATTCAACAGATTTATTATAACAGCCCTACACATTTGCAGCTGTCAATTAAATTTAGTTTTCTAGGACAGATAATGACAACACAAAATCACATTAAATTAATGTCTGAACAAAGTGAGTAATGTCAAAATGTAATGAGGTGATGGACACAGGGAAACTACATATGTATTAAATTTACTGATCATGTGTAGGTAGGTATTGGTTGTATGTAAGTACATTTGCATTTGCATACATACAAACATTAGGCTAGGTCGCGAAAAAAGTACTAATAGTTGATGAGCCTGCATAAAATTATCCAAGCTTGCAAAGTGATCGGCAGCGAACGACAAATGAAAGTGTAGACCTTGTTCTAATATGTACATATAATATTCACAATTATTTTCATGAAAAATTATTTGCATTAATTACACAGATTTACAAAAAAAAAAAAAAGTTTATACATATTAAACCAAACCTCTATACCCCTATGTTATTCGGCACGCTGAACCCGAATCCGAGGTCGGTTAACCTCGATAATGTCAGGTTCGAGGTCGGTTGAAGGTCATGTAGGGAAAAATTCATTGAATAAACATGAAAATTCATATATATATGGGGTTTTAGACAAGATGCCCACTAACATATGGTAGAACCCTAGCTCTAGGCTTACTTCGCACGGAATCTAAAGTAAATAAAATATTTCCCTAGGATAGATTTTAAGTTTGAGAAATTTACTCTAAATCGAAAACCAGAAAAGGGTATATTTTGAGAAAATTTTAAGATCGTTTTTTATCTGAAATTAAGTACATGATCTTATACTAAGTTAAATTTTATTACTTTGGCCAAGAAAAAATTTAAAAAATTTGCAATAAATTTTTTTAAGCAATCTCCTTAGAACTTTTTTTTTACTTTTGGTAATTTTCGAGTTTTATTCAAGACAACTCGTCTTTTCAAAATTTTTGGTTAATTTCGAAACCGTGGTCTTATTGAAACTTCTTGAAACATTTTTAAGATTTTTAGATTGGCACCATATTTTTAGAAATATTTTTAACCTTTTGGAAATTTTCAAATTTTTCGTGAATTTTCTTTCTTTCTTGAGACCTTCCAAGGTTATCTTGGTATTTTTTCGAAATTTTCAGCTAGAATTTTAGAATTATTTTTGGAATTCTGCTATTGGCTTTCTAGGGAAATTTTGAGATTTTCTCGTTGCTTTACGGGTTTGTGAGACCTTTCACTATGTTCCCAAGCCCTTTTTTCGTATAAAAATTTTATAGGATTTTTAAAAGTTCCCAGGTTTTTTCGAGACTTTTTGTGGTTCTTGCAGATTTTAAAGATTTTCTTATTTTTCCAATTTTTTACGGAACTTTGAGTCTTTTTTTTTTGGATTTTTTTTATTTTGCATTTTTTAGCAACTTTCAAAAAAAATTCTATGAAAAATGCTACCTTTAAAGTTATTTCTAGCATGGTTCAGCTTGGATCAAAATATCTTGTTAGAGCACATAGTACATGTTTGCAAATTTTATAATTTGTTAATTTTTTTTTATTGGCGCAAGAGGCATTCTTATATACATATATACGTTTGTAAATACATGATCATGCATGTAAATATGTATGTATGTATATCCTCTTTTTCTCCACATATATACTGTCTTAGAGCTAAATTCAAACTGGCATCAGCTAGGCATTTGATTTATACCAATTTATGCGCTACATAATTTCCATAATGAAGTCTGAAATAAGTAGTAACTGCTTATCCTTACTACATTTGCAGTGTTATTAATTTATGAATACATCTGCCTTCTATTAAGATATACATACAAACATATGTATGCTTGCACAAATGTATGCTTATCTTTACATACTCATATTGATAAATGTATCCTTGTGAATGCGCATACATACATACATACATACATACATATCTTTCCCACATCATCATCTCAAGTAGTAACTCAATTCAATTGTAACGCAATAGAGTTACAACTTTTACAACTTAGATGCGCTCAGCTCAGCGCCGCTCAACGTAATGCCATTTGACGTTTGCCTGCC
Organism: Rhagoletis pomonella; assembly: GCF_013731165.1. Taxonomy (NCBI): domain Eukaryota; kingdom Metazoa; phylum Arthropoda; class Insecta; order Diptera; family Tephritidae; genus Rhagoletis; species Rhagoletis pomonella. The sequence goes on from NW_023458560.1 coordinate 57,002,135, forward strand.
TTTTGCTGTTGCTTATGCAGTTGCCTTCGACGCGCCCGCACATCACTTTGACGCTAACAATTTGATTAGATTGACGGGTATAGTTGAGGCGCATGTACATATCGTTACCTTCATATAGAAAGGCCCTAACTCATATAGTCGCTGAAACGCAAAAAAACCATAACTGTATAAAATTTTTTTTATTACTTAAAATGATGCGGGGACTTATAATTCGATGAAATGCATCATAAACAAAAATCATCAAAAAGGGAATTTTGGATTTTTACTTAGTAACGGCTTTTTTGTATTTCAGCGACAATATGAGTTAGGGCCTTTCTCCAATAAGGTAACGATATGTATGTATATCTTTATTTGTATGTTTGTGCGACGTGGTACATCATGTGTGTACTTGTGTTGGTTAAGTCGACACAACTCAATCGTTGAAGTCGATTTTCTGTCAAAAGGCAGAGCAAAAATAAAAAAGCATAAAAAACCTAAGAAGGAAAATAAATCCAAAACGAATCACATCACATATCAACTTTGAGTGGTTTGAGTTGCTATTCGCTGTCAAAATGGCAACATTAATGTTCCATTGCTTGCATCATTGCATGTTTCGCAAAATGGAGGCCACCAACTAAAGCCAAAGCCAAAGCCACATACATGAGTGCGTACATACATATTTATGTAGTGTAAGTGTGGAATCTAAAAATGAAAACAGTTCCTTCCTCTAACGCTGAAACGATACTAGGTACCTCATACCACTACTTCTTCATTTAGTAGCTTCTACTTGATACTTATGTACATAGACGTACACATGGCATTGTGTGCGTATCACTTTCACTCATGCGCCCTACTTAAATCTTAAGCGAAATTTTGACATCCTCATCTCGAGCTTATTACCGTCTTCTTCACTTTCACTTAGAAATGACATACTGACAGCGAAATCTTGTTACTAGAAGTATACTACTTGCATACATAGCCGCATACACTTTCACACACCCACACACACACACACACATATTCAGCCATTTAGAAATCAGTCGATTGTATGGCATAAAACTCACATAGCATTTCCGCTTACTTTCTTTGCTAGCTTGCTGACTGTCTTGTCTGTCTGTCTGTCTGTCTGCTCAGGCACCCTTCTTTGCCATGAAATGGCGCACCCGCATTGCTGCTGCGCCACTTGTCATCTGTGTACTTCGTAGCACAATGATAAATCGAAAAAGCTCTGAAAATGCATAATCAAATTGCATGACGTACAAGTTATTCAGTGCAAATCATAGTCAATTCGCATGCAAATTCATAGAGATTTGATGTAGATACACATACATACATATGTACATGCGGGGTTTATACGCAGTACATGCTTATTGCATGGGGATTTGGTAGCAGACAAAATATTTTGCAAATTTTCCGCCATCAATTCCTTCATGGAAAGTTGACTGACTTTGTTGGTAATTTTATTTATACACTTTGGTTTATAGAAGTTTGAGGGCTTTAGAGAAAACTGACAGCATAGCATGAAAATTATAGAGCACGGGTAGACAAAAACCAATGGCAGCATAAAAAGGGGAAAAGTAAACTGCAAGGATTAAAACAAACATACGGAGTATACTGAAAACCCATGCATCCTTTATAAAATGGAGAAAAATGTTTTTTTTTATTGGAAAACGCTAAAATATAAAAAAAATATATAAACTAATAAATAAAAGAAAACTATGTTAGAAACAAAAAAATTATTCAAAAAAGAGAAAAAAATAGTACCTAAAAATTTAATTAGATTAAAAATATTTTTTTTAAAAGGGGCAAAAAATAAAATTTAAAAGAATTTTATAAGGTCCTTAAAATTAAATGAAATAAAAAAATATTTTTCTTCTTAAAACTATAGAATCTAAAGTTAAAAGAAAATTAAATTAGAAAAAGAAAAACAAAGCAAATTTAAATAAAGAAAAAATAAATAAACTAATTTTGTAAATTTTGTGATTTTGTAATTTTGTAAAACTGTAAATAAAATCTAAAAAATTAATTAAAAATTTAGCTAAAGCATTAAAAAATTTTAAACAACAAAAATGTAGATTTAAAAAAAGAAAAAATCTCTCGCTGCGCCAGGATGCGAACTTCGATTAGTACGACCGTGCCTTGCCCTCTCCGCCATTGCGACTGTTGGAGCGACTCAAACTAAATGATAAACAAGTACTTTCTCTCAAAATAGCTTTTCACCACGAGTGGCGAATGAGAGAGGTTTTTTTTTCTAAAACTTTTGTGTTAGAATAACAAAAGTCTTTGCAACCATCTTGCCATCTGTCTTTCATTTGTCTTACGAAAGACTTTTTACTATCTTAGCCAGAATTGCCCTACTTCTAATCCTTATGCTGGTATTACAAAAACGGAGTCCACATTCAGGAAATTTAAATCACTGGTACTCATTAGGGTGGTCCAAATAAGGTTAGGTCAGAATTTTAATGCTCTCGCCCCCTAGAATTGTTCCGAAAACAAAGTTATGTCCCCGTTTCTTTATTTTGAAATCAAAAAATTTTTAGAGGTGGCTTAAAGTTTTCCATGTATTTTATGTGGAAAAAACAAGTTTTCGTAGAAATGGTATAGAACTCTTGACAATCAATAGTTTTCGATCGGAAAACTTTGTTTGTGTTGTTTGTTTGTTTGTTAAAATATTTTTTGCAATTCATGGAATTGATGTTGTCGTTTGGCTCAGTAACTTGAATTTGTTGAGCACCCCTGATTTAGATGATACCTGCAAAGGAGCCTCAACTGTCCTATCTTTATGGCAAGGCAAATAGCGCGAGTTTGACTCCGTTTGTCGTTTGAACTAAGTTTAAACTCAGTGTGCAGTTTTTTAAACCCCAAACTGGGTGGATTAAACCGAATTTAAATTATCCGCTCCTAAGTTGTATATTTAGGGAGTCAGATGCCAAAATGCATAATGCATGCTAAAAATAAGCGAAATGTTCGTACGTAAGATGAAAATTGTGCACAAGAAAATTAACAAACGCAACTTGGAGTTGGAGTTTACTTGCATAGGGCATTTTGGTCGGGCAACACATGAAGCACCTAACAAAATCTTTAAATTTCCGTCTGTAATCTTTCAGAAGTTTAAACGCGATCGTAAAAAGAAGTAGCTGAAGTTTTGTATCTGCATAAAGAAAAAACAGTGTTGCTGTACGAAACAACTTAACTATGAAGCGGCCTTAAACTCGCACTGAAAAACTGGCCAATATTTAGTTTAAAATTAGTTTAAATTTAAACTGAGTTTAACTAAAATTCGTTTAAACTTAAAAAGCAAACAAATTTATAGCCAGTTTGACGAAAGCAATTTAAGTGAAAAAAGATTTTTTTAATTGAACTTAATATGGAAACTGACAAAAAATAATAATTTTTACTTAAATTGCTTTCGTGAAACCGGCTAAGTAAACATTTCAAATTTATTATTTTTTTTTTTAAAGAAATTTAATATTTTAAGTAAGTCACAAAAAATGCCGAAAGCAACCGAGGGAGAAAAAAGGAAAAACACCGAAAAAATGCACCAGAAAAATTACGAATCATTTCATTTTTACATTAAAGCGTTAAACGCAAAAGTATAAAGTAGAGAGTAAAGAGAGCTCAAAAATATCATCCAAATATTTCCGGTATAAACATAAAATGAAGCGTCACGAAAACTTCCAGATTTCCTGAATTCTATCAAAAGAATGCCAAGAAAACCGCGAGATAATGCTGAGAAAAAAATTTAAAAACTCGGCGCTATATGTGAATAGCGAGTCATTTCACTTTTTCTTGGAATTTTAAAAAATCAGCTCTTAAAAAATAAAACGGTTTTTCTTGCTTAAAAAAAATGGATTTCTAAAGTTAAAATTTATGAGGATATCGTAGGTTAAAGATAGTATATAGAATAAAGACAGGATTCGAACCATACCTTCGAAGTAGCTCTTCAGCGAAGCTCACTTTCTGGTTGCTGAGAAGCCAGCCATATGAAAAGAAAAAATTATATGGATCTCTAGTAGCTTCCAACCGGTTAATTAAAAATGTAGAGTCTTTTGTTGGCAAACGATTTTTGTTATTCGCTTAGAGCGTTTTGTGCTTTGGATCTTAGGATGAGGTGGTTGGTTACAAAAACGTATTATTGCAAAACAATTTACTCGTTATCATTCGCGCCCTGCCGATAAATATTTAATATCACTTTACCAGCCGATTTGACATCTCAATTTCTATTTTATTGCGTTGCTCGTATCTATGTAAGTATTTGTGTTCTTCATGTGGTTGGGCAGGAAAAGTATTTATTATTCATTAGGAGATGTTGTTACTCAAATTTGTCTAGCCGCATATTGACATAAAAGTATTTACCAATGGCTGACATTTCCAAACATATTTAGTTAGACATGTGCAGATGTGCAGATATTTACAAACATGAGCTTATTTCGCTAAAGTGCTTACAAATAAGGATAATTAGTTTCAGAGTATGTCAGTTATTAATAATTACTAGTGAACCCGCATGGCAGGAAAACGCCTAAAATTTAATTTCAAAAACTTAAAAAATATTCCAAATGTTAGTCAGAGTTCTAAGAGATCCGAGTGTCAGTGAAGAGCAGTCTCGTTTGGTGCATGTTTTTAATTTCATCAAATTTCAAATCACCCTATACCGATGAAAAAAGTTCTTAATTAACAAAAAAAAAATAAACTTTATCACACATCTTTATTTTGATCTCTCCGTTTTGAAATTCCTTTTCAAAAGTATTCTCAAACTAAAATCTTCTTAAATATCTTAACAAAAATTGCATTTTCGATTGCCGTATGCAAATACGTAGTAATTGTTCGATTATTTTAAATTGCATCTTGAATATTTTTAATCGCTTTGGTTTAACTGGAGATGACATCCTTCTATAATTTTTCATAAAACATTTCCGAAGACTTTGGCTCTGAAATTGAACTTTCAATTTAATTCAATAAATAATGAAGCTTAGCTCCCGATATGAGGCTGTGTGTGCCCGATCCAAAAACTCGCAATGCTCCTTACACATTTGCGTGTGGCCTCTAGTTGCTTGCTTAAGTCTATCGAAAAATGCATACCGGTAGAAGCTCTGTGAAATACTAGCTAAAATGCTAGTTGCTTAAGCATCAATTGTTGCATAGTTAAAAGAGGTATTTATTGCTTACTTATTCAGAAGCATTTATTTAGAAAAAAAAAACACAGCCATATTTGCTTGCAAATGGAATCATATTTCAACGAATTTCATTGCCAATTAAGCTATAAAAATATTGCATCGAATCCAGAAAAGGTAGAAATTTATAAATAAATGGGTAATTAACCAACATTATGTACATAAATACATAAATAAATAACCCAAATTTACTTATAAAATATTCATTAGCAAACTGTTGACTTAGTTAGTGAATATTTATGCAAATTTCAGAATCAGAATTTATTAATATTTTTTGGCTTCAATTAAATGTTGAACTTCAGAGCACAACATGGCAAATGTAATTGCGGGAAATTGTGCGTGAATGTTACATAAGCCGCCATCGATTCGTTAACGGTTAGCGAGTGGCGAAACGAACGAAGGGATTGGCCTCTAGAAAAGCACAATTTTTTTTTTAATAGGGTTGCCACCCATTAATAAAATTACTATATTCAATCCTAATAAGTGTAGGCATCAGTTCTGCACCATCACTGTCAAATGAGGCTAAGGGATGTGTAATAATGCATTATTTTTCTGGGTAGGGTTGCCAACTGTTTAAGAACTATAAGACTTTCACCGCCCGTTGGATAAAAAAATTAGATACCAAATGAAAGTGCATGGCATTCTCATGTACAAAAACTTTAAGTGTTTTGACTAGGGTTGCCACCTATTTAAAATTACTATCTTCTATACATAGTATAAAAGAAAGGCGAGATACTTTAACCACGCTACAGAAGGGAATTTGCAAGATTTTTTATGTATATAATAAACGAAGTACATGATGACATATGATTTCTTTCTCCAAATACGTAGATGTGCATATATATGCATACATTCAGCGCGTGGCGAAGCCCCCCGCTTCCGTGACCGGCTAAGACTTCAATAAAATCGTATAGTTTGAACTGAATGGAAATTCAAATAAAATAATGTTAAAAAAAATATTTAAAAAAAAAATTTTATTTAACCCGTGCACTAAAATAAATAAAATAGAATAAGTCAAAGCTTTTGTTAAGGTTAATCAGAAATCTTTACGGTATTCCTGTTTAACTAAGCAAATTGCCTTTTTATAAATTCTTAAGTTAGTTTTGTATATTGAGCTTCATTATGCTACTAAAAACCACCGTTATGTGAACAAAGTACGCTCGAGTATAAAAATTACAAACTTTCGAAAGGTAGATTTTTTTAATTAAAAAGGAAGTCCCACCAACTTTACAATATTATGGAAACGTATCATCTTTAAATCCCTTAAATACTTAAAATTTTCAGTGTTTACACAGCCACACACACAAACACACACACACATGTGTACTTGCGGTGAACATTTTGCAAGGAAAAGTAATACCTGTACTTTGGATTATATTTTGACAGGGAAAGCGACACAACCAATTTTACCAGCGCATTTATAAGTTACACTTTGTTTTGTCATAAACCTATCAACAATATCAACACATATGCAGCCATGTATTATTTTTCACACACAAACACGCGGCCACACATGCATGCACACACACGTATACACATGGATATGATGTACTCGTACACGGAAACTCAATCAAGCATAACTCCGTTCGGTTTTCCTTTGGGTTGAACTCCTTGTTGCTTGAATTTTTGTATGCATGTACAAAGCTAGCATTTCATTACACCAACAAATGAACTAGTGAATGTCAATTATTAAGCGACAATAACAACAACGAAAAATTTTACAAAATAAAGGATGCTTATATTGTCTTGTGCGGCACTGACAGCATACCCTACCCCACCTGCCCGCCTTGATTGCCAGGCTGGCTGCCTGCCTGCCTGCCTGCCTCACTGAAAGTGGCGACGCCGAAAAGTCGTCTTTGAAATTCATAATGTCCAGTGAGGATTAGAACAGGTAAATAGCTCAAGAAAGACAGCGCCACAAATGGAAAAGGAAGAGGAGGAAGCGGCGCTGAAAAGTTAGGGGAGCCAAGGTGAAATGCTGAGAATTTCGAGAGAAAAATGTGTTGATCGGGGAGACAGCTGTTGCCAAGGGTAAATTAAGCGAAACATGAAAGACAAACAGACCAGCGTAGCGACAGCAACAGTCAACAGTCAACAGTCAACAGCTACAGCAAAAGTCAAGTAGCGAGTCAAGGCAATAAGTGAGTGACTGAGTTTAAGTGATATAACAAATATGTTTGTATGCATGTATGTATGTATGTATGTATGATGGAAAAAAACAAGCGCAACCAACAACAACGGCAGAGGAAATAACAACAGTTTGCAAGTAAGTAAAACAACAACAAAAACAATGTGAAAGATAATAAATGCTATTATCGATAACCTCTCGACTCTCTCCAATAAATTCCAACACAAAACAATCGCACAACAACATTGCGAACAAGCAAATATGTACTGGTATGTATATAAGTATAAATAAACAAAAAAGCAAATCAGTTTGAACAAAAACAAGACAAATTTTGAAGGAAATAGAGGGCCAGCACATACATACATACATAATAGTACAAACAATAGATAGACGTTACGCTCACCTCCTCACCTGCTGGCTGTTGAGTTGAAGTATTGAAGTTCTTTCGGCATTAGCGTCTAAATACGTAAAGTGCTTCGTTATGCCACAGCGGAAACGGAAGCAATCATTGTCATCAGTTACAGCACCAGCGCCAGCGCCAACGCCAGCTCACAACTCCAGCTACCTCAGCTTTATTTTGTATTTTATCCTTCTTCTTATTCTTCTTATTCTACTACTGCAGCTACTACAGCTACTACAGCTCATCGCATGCCTTACATACTTGTGTATTTATTAGCATTTTTGGCATTCAACTCCCAAAGGCGTTGCCTCGTTGTCATGGTGCGCATATAATTTGCGTTGTCATAGTGAGGTTGGTTGAAATTTGTCTCCACCTTGGCCTCGGTTGTTTATAAGTGTTGACGCGCATCCTTTGACGACGCAATGGTGCGTAAATGATGCATGAACTCAGGGGAATTATACATTGTACATGAGTACTTATATATGTTTTTAATGTGAGGGCGCATATGTATAAAAGTACACTGCTGGAAAGTATGAAAAAATCTTATACAAATATTAATATATTTTATTTATTAGCGATAAGAAAATGTATGCTCTTTGCATCGATAACAATCTATTTTTTGTCAATTAAAATCTTGTTTTTGTCGATTATAATCTAGTTTTTATCGATAACAATCTAATTTTTGTGGATTTCAATCTAACTTTTAACGATGAGAATCTAATTTTTATCGATAATATTCTCATTTGTGTTGATTTCAATCTAACTTTTAACGATAAGAATCTAATTTTTGTCGATTTCAATTAAATATTTGTCGATTGAAATCAAATTTTTGTCGATTACAATCTAATTTTTGTTGATTTCAATCTAACTTTCATCGATAAAAATTTATTTTTTGTCGATTTCAATCTAATTTTTGTCGATTAAAATCCAATTTTTGTCGATTACAATCGAATTTTCATCGATGACAATCTAATTTTTATCGATTTCAATCTAGCTTTTATCGAAAAGAATCTAATTTCATGTATTTAATTCAATTTGTTGAATTTAATTTTGTTGATTTCAGTCTTGTGTTTATCGAGCGAGCCTGTTGGTGCTCAACCGCGGCTGTCTGCGTTTGTGCGCCACCACTGAAAAACCTAAGAACAAATATGCGCATCGCATTGAAAAAACAGTAACAATTTACCTTTAATTTCCAATAATTGGCCTATCAGTTATTGGCAAAAATACCGTTCGATTTTATGCGTATACTGCAGAAGGGAATTTAACGCACAACTACACAGTATGCAAAAATAGAGACCAATTCGTTTAAAATACGTTCCATTTTATGCAAATGTATGCCTGTATACATAATTGGAATGTTTCAGTAAAATAAAGAAAGAGAAAATACTTCTCACGGGCTTTATTTCCTTTTTTATGAAATAAATCAAGCGGGCGTTATTTCCATTTATTGGTGGGCGCGCTAGTTCCCCTTCGAAATGAATATAACGCCCATGGGCTTTATTTCACTTTTTTTTTTTGGAAATAAAGCCCTTGGGCGTTATTTCCGCGGGCTTTATTGCACTCCACCATAACCGACCGAGAGGGTAGATATTGAAAGCAAACTTTGTTGTGACAACCTGTCTAGACCTTAGGAACTTAGATTCGGTTAGGAAGCAGTCCGGGGACTTTGAAACACTGCATGAGGTTGGCATTTATCCAAAAAAAAGCAAAAAAGTGCATAAGTCATCGAGATCATCGAAGTAATAACTGTCAAAAGCCTTTGCTGTCCGATTCGATAGAGCCGAGAAATAGTAGAGAAGATGTTGGATGGTTTCTTGTTCGTCCTCATCCATGCAGTTTCTGCAGTGGTCGTTCCAAGGTGCGACCAGTCTAGCTGATTTTAATCCAATCAAACAATACCCGGTGAGAACTCTATTTGCCTTGCGAATTTCCTGTCACTTTAGATTAAGTACAGACTTAGTACCTCGTTAAGCGATCGGCTACCCTTGAAATCAACGACATTTTTCCCAGTGCACTGCAGTGATTTAATATCCGCCGGGCTGTCAGTGCAAATGCAAATACCATGACTAGAAACCGTATCAAATTGTAGTCAATTGTAGGAAACCCAGTAATGTTGTTCAAGATTTTGCAGTGAGCGATATGTGGATGCGTCGCTTTCTTGGTTGCGTTAAGCCTAATGGCAGTATACCGAACGGCACCTTCTTCATTTTCTTAGCGTTTACATTTTTCGTAAGAGCATCCTTCCAAGCTACTACACCGTAGAAAATAATCGGACTTTCCATCGCAATGTAGATTCATGCTACGATCTGGCGCACCAGACCCCCATTTTTGCCGAGAGCCTTAGTTCAGAAGTGCACAGCAGTTGTGGCTTTGCGGACTCTTTCTTCGATGTTTGGTCCCCAATTTCGTTTCCTTTCCAGAATTAAACCCAGATATTTAACTTGACGGGTTCTCTGTAATATAGCACCATTTCAATGATATTTCCAGTTAAGCTTTTGTGGAATTTGCTCCCAAACCACGGCTGTTCCGCCGCGACAGTTTAGTAGTGGTAGTATGAGAATAGCCAGGGTTAGTACTAACTAGGAACGTAGTTAGACACAGTCCGTATCTCATAATATGTACTAGATGTGACAGCAGAGGCTCCCGCCATCCTTCTTCAACGCCACTAGGCTATTGACATTTACACCAGGTGTTTTGTATCGATCAAACGAATGTAACGCCCCTCCAACTGCTTGTCTGGTGCGGTGCATAGGTTCTTGCCAGTTTTCAGACTGATGGAGAGTCTGAGCTCTAGAATCGGTCTCCAGTTTAATGACAGTGACTTCCGGAAAATATGTAGGAACCAGGGCATCCGATGAACTGATTGCTTGCCTGGTTCCTATAGTTGCGCAGGTTAAGACTGTGTGATGTTTGGCAGCTGCAGGCGTTGATGCGAAACCCGGACGAAAGATTTTTAAACTAAGTGCTTATTTTGGCCTTCCTTATCTCCTTATTATATATACTTCCATAGGCCAGCTTAGCACTCATCACAATATCATTGAGCGCGTACGTTTGTGCACCCATGTCGACTAATGTTAGGGATCTCTTCTCTGACCCTGGTAGCAAGATTGAGAAACTGGTTGGGCACTGAAGCGGCTAGGTTTGCAGTAACAAAAAAAAAAAAATTACGTGATTCAAGTTCCTACCAGGTGCATTGATAATCTCAACACTGAAAGTTAAAGGCCAAAAATAAAGCCGCTTTAAAAGTTTATCGAGTGATATACGAGAATGTTCATACACACATATTTGTATCACCACAAGTGTACATAAAGATACATACTTACATATGTACATATATGATTTTGTTATTGAGGTAAATGCTTATTTTCGTGAAGTGTGCGTGTTATTGCTTGTACGAAATATGTCAATTTTCGGGGTATCAGCTTGGGTTAAACTGACATGTCAATTGACGTGTGACATAATGTTTTCTGAAAGTCACTGATAATTGCCATAAATGCTCAGTACCGGTTCTTTAAGTATTTCGTATGCAGAGACTAAACTGAAGAATGAGAAAATTTGTTGACGCTTTATAAATTGAGTAATTGTGTACTAATATATGTATGTATGTGCACATATTAAGAGTGTATTATCCAGTACGCTCGGTATTAATGTACGCTTATTTGTAACCAATTAGCGTAACCCAGAGGGAAAGAAATATTTAGAGGAATTTAATAAACATAAAAGCTTCTTTCATATTTCAAATCTAGTTAGTAATTAAAATTTTATTACCATTAAGTACTTAGTAAAACATATTTTGAGAGCGCGTTCGTTTGCATTGAAAACGTGAAAAGCAAACCGGTCGTCCTTTTTATGAAGTTGGTGCTGGCAGTTATGGTTCATAAGTGAATAGCAAGTTTAAAGCGCGCTTCGCTGTCTAAATGACAAGATAGATGGGTAGATGTAAATACATACATATAATTAAAAAAATGGCGTGATTACCAGGTACTCATGAAATTTGATGCGTAAACATCTGTCGCACGAGCTAGTCCTGAAATGCTCCCGACCTAGACGGGAAATAGTGCAGAAAAAGTCCTAAATTAGTTTTAAACTGGTCCCACACTTGTCTGGAAGTGATCTCGAAAAAATCCCCAAACAATCATAAACCGATCCCGAACTAGTCCCGAAACGATCCCGATCTACAGACGAAAAAGTCCTTAACTAGTGCTGAACTAGCTCCTAGTCAGCACTAGGCTGAAATGATCCAGAAAAAATGGCGAAAGAGTCTCGAAATTATACCGAAAAAGTCGCCACTAATCCCGAAATGGGCCCAAAGAAGTCCCGAACTATTGCAACGAGATTTGTGTTCATTTGTCCTACTTCTGAATTCGTATTTTGCCTACCAATGCCTTGAGATTTCCCAGTTCCTCATATTTATGGCGTTTTCCTTTCTCGAAAAAAAAATTTCCCTTCTTATATGCAGCATTAGCAGAGAGCAACATTTTAAAGAAAGGGCACGCAATATGCATGTGAAAATGCTGAGAAAAGAACAAGAAAACTCGACAACCCTGAGGCAGGGCAGTATAAATGCAACATCGACATTTCGAGAAAAGCAAACGCTATTATTAAGAGCTTGCTTCCAGAGACAGAGGATGTTATGTCAAAAGAGTCGGCACAACATATCGTCACCTAAGGATGAAAAGGTGCCAAGTCCATTTTTTGAAATTGTTCAGCAGAGACGAAAAATCGATGTACATAGTTTCGTATTACATCAAAAACTAAATTTTGGAAAAACTGGACTTGGCACCTTTTCACGATATGGCATCTTCACTCGCCACAGTTCTGACAATAAAACTTTTGTAGATGGAATATGCGATTCTCACATTATCTTCCCTTCTGTCGAGCGAGGGGGATGTGTAAACATCATATTATTTCTTTCGAAGTGAGTTTCGAGATCAACAGAGTGAGTTACAAACCCTGTCTCCGTAAAGGAACTAACAGGCTACTTGTGTGCACCCAGCTTAATGGTTTCTTCTTTTTTTAAGAGCATCTACCAGCCAAGTTCTTTGAGTCTAGGTATCAATACCACTGCAATATTCTTTGAACGAAGCCCCTAATTAGCTTCTTAAACACCGAAAAACTAATTAGCTTCTTAAGCACCTTTTATGTACAGAGCTAGTATTCTCAGTCCACCTCAGCAAATGATTTGATGGTCCGGTTTACAAGCACAAATATCCGCAAATCACTCCGCGGCTTCTTAAGCTGCTTATTCTACCAGCGATCGGGAGTTCGCCTAACAGGTGGACGAGACGGACAAGTCTCATCTAAACCTACACTAAGAGCAGCTGTTACATTAACCACCGTCTTATCTATGCAATGCGTGGATCGGCTTTTAGGTGGCATAACAAGCGAGTTTGAAAGTTCCTCCCTAAAACACTGTCATTCGGTTTTCTTTAATTTCACACTTCGATTAGTGAAGTGCCTTTTTTTAGATCCAAGAGGAGGCAATTAAAACGACTTCACTCTTTTGGATTGTGGCAGGACGATCAGAGCTCCCGTGTTTCCTGAAAAGGCCTGACAGGGTGGTAGCAAAAATCTTTCTGCGACAAAGAAGGAGTGAGTTCTGATAAGATTGATTACGGGGCATAATCCATGTGAGGAGATACATAATCTTTCCTTCCAAAAATTGCTAAGATTCATAAAGCAGTCTGGTCAGTTTGCAGAGGAACAATAAATTCCCACCACACCTCTAAATCCTTGATCTAGGCCTTAAGTACAATGGGCAATGGTGCATGGGTGCTTGGAAAAATTATTTTTCTTGATTTTTTCGGCCACCCACAATTCCATTATACTCCACCCTCGACTTTTGCTCTAAAGCAGGAATTTGGTTTTAGTACGAGTTCCTTTAACCAAAATAATATAAACCAGATTGCAATTTCTTCTAACAATCTTTCAAATTTTTAAAGGTGAAAGGTTATTTATCTGGATCTGAAATTATGACTGCCTTAAAAATCCAAACAACTTTCTTCAAATCAAAAAATATTTTACCAGCTTTTCAATACTTTATTTTTCAAGCATTTAAATTTCATAGGCCAATGGCTTACATTCGTATAGAATTTAATTCTGCACATAAAAGTCAACTCAAAGTGCCCAACGAGTTGGTAAAATTATAGCAAAAGTTTGCAAAACGACATTAAATGCAGAAATCGCCCCAGGATATTGGCCAAAGTGACATGCTAAAACGAAATATATGTACATACTTATGTGCATATATGTATATATAACGTATATTTATACGTTTTTACATAGCTAAGTGTTAGCGTTTGCTACTTAAATACGAGTAACGAATTTATGTATAAATATGTATTTCTAAGTACTGTACTCATATTTGTACTCTCTCTTAAAATTAAAGTATCTTTAAGAGCAAAAAATTTTGCTTTTCCGGGTGTAGTAATTTTTGGTTGTTATAGAACATTACATAAACAAATTTGGAAAATTAGACCCGAACTGGGCCCCAGCTAGCCCCGAACTAATTCCGAAATGGTCCCGAACTAATCCCGAAATTTTCCTGAACAAGCCCCTTCCTTTAAGACTTAAACAATTTTTTCGCACTCATAATTATTATGAAACAACTTTTATACTAAAAGTCTCAAAATAAAAGTCTTTGAAGACTTAAAAATATTTATCTCAATGATAATTATTATGGCAAGACTTTTATAATATAAGTCTCAAAATAAAAGTCTTTGAAGACTTAAAAGTATTTGTCTCGCTGATAATTATTATGAAAAGACTTTTATTATATAGTAAGTCTTAAAATAGTAGTTATCGATGACTTAAAAAAATTTTCTTACACAAAATTATTATCAAAAAACGTTCATAATTCTTCCGAATATTTGGATGCCTTTTTTTGAAACTCCACCATGAAATAATTATTATTATTGTACATACATTTGTCTGCTTTGTGGGTTAAACTGTAGCTAAAATTGTAAATAGACAATTTCAAGTATTTTAACAGATTAATTAAATGTTGCTCTGTCAAATATTTAAGCCGACTGCCAATTAAATATCAAAGCGTAGTAATATCGAGTGGCATTTACGAGTTCTAAAACATTCTGCATTTGAATTTACGTATTTTGAATGCAATGATCTAACGCGCCTTAACACAAATTTAAATAAATTTTAATAGTTGCATGAAAAAATCGTATGAATATTCGCTTACTAAGCAACAGGTTTTGCTTTGCTGTTGAATATTTTAGATTTTGCTGACAGTTGCATGATGTTGTTTGTTCACTTTTTAACCGACTTCCAAAAAAGGAGGAGGTTATCAGTTCGTCGGAATATTTTTTTTTTTTTTTTTTTTTTTTTTATGTATGTTACCGCATAACTTTGCACCACGTCAACCGATTTTAATAATCGGAAAGGTAGTGTCTCAGAGGTGGTCCCATACTAATTTGGTTTAGATCCGATCATTGGATCATGAAATATATAGACATATATATGTTTTTTTTAAGTCGGTTTTTTTTTGCTAAAAATTACATTTTTAATTCTCTGTTATATTTTCGCACGAACTTGGCTGAAATACTTGTATTTTTTCGAAAGCTTATTTGGCAAGGAAAACTTTTGCGGGATTATGACTTTATTTGTATGCACTCGTACATACTTTGTACTCATACATATGTATGTACATTAGACTGCATCACCAAAAAAAGTTGCGGTTTTTCCGCCGGGATTACAAAACCTATTATATTTTAAGACGTCCACCAAAATATTTCGGAAAAATATTAAGATTTAAGCGAGCTGGACCGATTTGAAAATACCTCCAAAAATTGAGGTTTTTATGAATAAAAATAGTTTCTTAAAGAAATTTTTGAAAAAAGTCCCCTCAGATGATAAAACAAATTAGGCTTAAAAATTCTGCATAAAAATATTTAAAAATCTTATCAACGGAATCGTAGTAATGGGATTTTTGATGCTGTTTTTTAATTTTTTCAAAGATTGATTTACGAAAAACTTAAATAACTGGGCCAAAACTATTCTCATTTAGACTTATGGGTAGAAAGGTATTTTCCCACTATTTTTATTTATGTACAAAAAAAGTCATTCGTGTCCCAATATTTTTTTTTTAAATACCAACACATCTTAATTCAACTTTGCATGATATTCGTTCATCCTACCTTTCTCTTTCATCCTTTGAATGAGTTTATTAACAAAGAAATAAAAAGGGTGAGAAAATACCTTTCCAATGATATCTCACAAGTCTAAATCGGGAGAGTTTAAGCACAGTTATTCAAGTATTTCTTATACCAATCTTTGAAAAAAGTTAAAAACAGCATCAAAAATCTCATTATTACGATTTCGTTCAACATTTTTTTTAAATTTTTTAAAAATATTTTTATGCAAATTTTTTAAGCTTAAACCGTTTTATCATTTGAGGGGATTTTTTCAAAAAAAATCTTTAAGAAACTATTTTTATTCATAAAAAACTCCATTTTTGGAGGTATTTTCACATCGGTCCAGCTCCCTTAAATCTTAATATTTTTTCGAAATATTTTGGTGGACGTCTTAAAATATAATAGATTTTATAATTCCAATGGAAAAACAGTACCGATTTTCTTTTGTATGGGGAGTGATGCAGTCTAATGTACATATGTGCATATGCATGTATGCCAATTTAACTCATATTCATAATTATAAAAAAATGCAATTTACTTTGCATGCATAATTGACTTTTAATTGCGCTTAATTTGCTGTTTGGATGTTTTTCAAGCGCACATTTTTGTTGATCGACATGTATGTATGTACGAATGTAAATTCAACTCACTTGATAGGAGAGAAGTGCGCAAGTAAATTCGAAAAATAGCCAGCACAACTTCGAGCAAATAGCGCACATCTCTCTTCGCTGCATTGCTTTTATTTTGCTTACTGCTTGCACTTTGTGCTAATTCCTTGCACTTTTACAGCATTTACTAGTTGATTTATTGTAAAATTCACATGCTCATTAATTTCAATTTCAACTGCAATCTCCATGGAATGAATTGCACCAAATAAATGTCATTATGATTCACACAAAAAGTAGCATGAAACGGAAATACCAAATTAAATAGAGAGGTAAGTGCATTCACATTCGACTGAATTGCTTGTACAAGGGTGAACCAATAAAATAATGTAAACAAACTTTAATTTAATAGAATAAAACAATTTAACGGTATTGTTAAAGTTAATAAAAAGTTAAATGGTAAGTGGATTAATTTTCAGAGTCAGTGACTCAAACAACTGACCACGAGTTGATTTTCTTATATTCACAATGTTTTTCAAATTGAAGTTTTTTGTTATTTTTGTATAAGAAGCTTTAATCGAAACGATATAAATCAGAGTTTCAAACTTTATACAAAATTTAGGAAAATTTTACAAATTTGGATCAAACTGTCAAACTTTTTAATCTGAATCTTTAAAAAAAAATGCAAATGCACAGCCCCTTAACGTCAACTACTCCGATGTTCTTTTAGGTCTCCAGACTACACAATAGTCCTCCACATGTATTTCTTGGGGTGGTCCAAAAACAGTAAAGTCGGAATTGTAATGCTCTCACCCCCAAGGATTGTTCTATATCGAAAAAAAGTTTACCCCTATTTTTTTTATTTTAAAATCAAAATATATTTAGAGGTCGCTCAAAGCGCTCAAAACGCACGCGTGGCATGACTTGACTTTTTGTATGTGGGTTGTTTTACCACCACTTATATTCCCATTTAAACTTGCTAAGAGACTTTAATAAATTGAAAGCTGAATATATTGAGGTAATTAAGGGCCATAACCAGAGCCATTGCCATCTTAGGTAGCTCGACCAATTTCCACTTGCCAGCAGCGCAAATCATACGCTAAGCGCTCTTAACTTTCACTAACCACTTTAACATCCAATAACTAATGCATCTCTGATGGCATTTTACAATTTCCGATGATCACTTTTTTCTCCCGAAAACTCATTAGTTCAAATTTTCAACAAGCTAACTAGCCATTAGCTCAGTGCATGTCATTTTGACTGAATTTCATTTCAATCCATTGCTCTCATAAGAACAGCTATCCAAGCAAAATTTCATAATAGCTCATCATTTTCTTCGTCAAGTTTAAAAACTAATTGAAAATTCGCTTCTACTCAATTGCTCAATTGAATTGATATGCGTGGCACGTAGCATTTTGAGTAGCAAATTATTTCCATAAATACGAATTTGTATAAGTACTTGTACTTAAGAAGATTTAACTTTAAATTCTCCACTAACAAGCTATGTATGTAAGTATGTAGTTCGTCAAGTCAATAAGCCACCAACCAGCCAATCGTCGTACAGCGAAATCAGTTGGCTGCTGTTGGCTAATGACCCAATCAATCTATCCACAGCGTATTTAATTAATAATCTACTACGATTAAGTAAATAAATGAAAGCCTTTAGTTGTTACATGACATTGTCGTCAATGGGTACAATAGTGCCTTAGCTTAGGCACCAACTCACAAACAAACATACAAATACAACGAGTATTCAAAAGGACAGTTCACTCTACCCAACATTGTATATAATAAGCGTAAATAATGGCCAACTTCCTTCGTTGCCTTCACTACACTCCTGCACTTCTGTGCGCCTTCATTCACTGGCCTCGATTTGACACTACCCTTTATTGTGTTTGTTAGCAACAGCAGGACTCATAATCAATTGCATTTGCTTGTAATTTTCCACTAATAACTGCTAGAGATTTGAAGGGTAAAATTTGTTTGGGTAAATGAACGTAGAATGCAGGCAAAATAAATTATACTCAGCTAATAATCATTGTTGTCGAGTGCATTGTTCTTTATACATTAGGGTGGTTCTTAAAAAATTAATATCTAAATTTCATTTAAATTTTTTATGGGGCACCACTTTATCTGGTTTTGTATACAAAATAAAGACAGCCACGAAAATTTCAAAATTTTAAACAAATTTTTACGGGGTGGCTACCAGAGTTTGCAAAAATTTTAATTTTTTTTTAAGCACCAAAATTCAACAAAGATTGAGCTCGAAATATGATAAATCTCTGAAAGATTTGAAAAGGCTTTGTTTCTAAATTACATACATATACGTAAGAGGGTTGCCACCTGCTTATAAATTCAAATTCAACTCACTTAATTCAAACATGTAACACACTTTCAGACGAAAAAGATTTCAGATGATTTAAGTAAGAAAATACGAATGGGGTTGCCATCTATTTGAAAAGTCAAATTTAATTTAAATCATCGCTTCATTAAAATATGTATCACACTGTCAGATGAGAAAGTTTTGAGAAAGTTTTAGTTTGAAAATATGTACTTTTGAAGAGGGTTGCCACCTTTTGGGAAAGGTCGAATGGAGTTAAATTATGCACATGTTATATGAAATATTTTAATATAAGTCTCAAAACCAGCTTTAGCAAGTCTTTAGTTTAAACATTGAGAACATTTTTTAAGTGTTTCAAAAGGTTTACCACCTGTTTAATAAGTTAAATGAGTTACTTAATTATGGGTATCATTCGAAATAGGTTTAAAAAAGCTTTATTTTTGAACTTTGTATCGGAGTGTTGCCACCTATTTAAAAAGTCATATTAATGAATCAATAAATTGAAATAGGTACCACAATGTTAGACGAAAGATATTTAAAAAGGATTTAGTTTAATATTTTTTGGGATTCACAAGAGGGTTGCCACCTACTAAAAAAGACAACCTTCAACTTAATTCTTAAGTTAATTTAAATACGTATCACACGCAAGAGCTTTTGGAAAGTTTTATTTTGGATAAATTTTTGAAAAGGGTTACCATCTCTTTTGAAAGTTGAATTTAAATTTAAATTAATTATATCGACGGCTGAGTGGAAGATCTGCCTATCTCGCCAGCCGGTTCGAAAACGCCCTCTCTCAGAATTTTATTGAAGAACGCCCTATCTCAATGCAAAGTCAATTCTTCAACCATGCTCTGAAGTAGGGCGCTCTTGTGCCATTTTCTGCGATAGGGCGTTTTCGAACCGGCTTCCGAGATAGGTCGATCTTCCATGTTCTGTGAAACTTTTCAATATTGGTGTCAAAAGAAAAGGTTTTAAAAATGCTTTCACCATGAAACGTCGCCAATTTTAGTTGGACAGACATTGTGGAAAGTTGGACTATATTTTAAAGATGGTTGTTTTACACACGGCTAACTGGGAGTAGCTAAGAGTAGAGTAAGGTCCTTAAATGACGTAAAAATTAACTTGGGTGCTCCGGTTTCTAGCAAAACAAGCTTACAACAAAGTTGTCTTTCACGAAGTTCTTTAAATAAATTTTGAGCTGAATACTTAATATTTTTACAATTGTTTTACTGCATTCACCCAAATTTCGGGGGTTCATAAGCTCGCTGAAATGTTGCCGAATCTTCGCAATTAAAAAAAAACAACTTAATTTTTTTAAACCCTGGTAGCGGCCCCTAAAATTTATTTTAATTTCTAAAATTTTCTTAGATGTCTTAATTTTGTACGTAGGGTAAAATAACGCGATGATGGCACGGTGATATTTTTAAGGACCACCCTATTATAAATATATATATATATTTGTCATCCCTAGATATGGTAGCTATTGATTGAATATATTTCCATTTTCACAAACATTCTCACAACGATTTTATTCGAAACACAAAATGACCAAAACGGTTGCCCATCTACATACATACAAAACAGTGCATGCAATTCGATGTTTAGCTGTGTTGTTAGCCAATCAATTTTAAATCGATTTCAAGCTGAAACATTTCCGAATAGACTATAGGAATGTAGGACATTCACAAAGGCGGATGTACAAGGCGGTTATTCGCCTGATTATACTGTAGGGCATTCAGTTTTTATGGACAGCATAATTGTCGGCATAGGTGCGGATATTTTTGCATGTGAAGCTGAAATAAAATGTTCCTAGCGACTTCAAATACAAATCAACGGTATTTTCTAACCACTTGAAACTTACACTTTGTTACACTAAAATTGAATCGGCTACAAAACTGCATATGAAAATTTTGCTGAAAATTCTGAATAAAAACTTTGAAGTTTTGGTGAAAATTTGTCGAATTGTTTTATAATTTTTATACAAAGTTTGAAAAGGGGATTTATATCGTGTTTGTTGTATAACTAGCCAGGCTTTTATAAAAAAAAAATATTAAACATAAAATAAACCAAAGAAATATAGCCAAAACTCTTCAAAGTCAGGCGAGTCTATTATTTCTGCCGCTACTGTACATATGTATGTATGTATGTAACCCTTGCTGGTTCGTAATAAAGTAGAGTGCTTCCTTTGCCTTCCCGCTGGCATCATTATAAGGATTTACAAATTTAATTGCTTACTGACAGCATATAATTTCTTTGTAAACTTAACAAAAGAGATTTTCAACTTTTTGTTTCTTTTCTATTTCACTGTATGTCAAATTTGTTCCGCTCCATAGCTGCGAAATCCTTTTATTAACATATGAATCCTCTCTAATTTTCGCCCAACTACTCTGATATAAACATATTTGCAACGCAAAAGGCAAACCAATTAAGTGTAGCACAAAATAGCCAGGTGCACTTTTCGTGATTTTCTTTTATAAAATTCACACCACCAAATCCCAACGAAAATAAAACTAAATTGTTTTGTCTTTCGTGCTGCCGTATAAATGGACTCATTACCTGTAAATAGCTTAATTACTCGAAAACACACAAATAACAACATAATCATTGGCAGCCAAAAAGAGGCGTGATTAGTATGTGAAACAAAACGAAATTAATTCATTCATGTTTTTGGCGCACACATTTGCCGCACACAGCGCCGAAGCGAACACCGAACACCGAACACCAAATGCAGGAAATGCAAGAATAATACATGATTGCTCTTGGTGTGTGCGGACAGCTGCGGAAGCTGCCTATTAATGCCGCAAGGTATGCATACATACATACATACATATGTATGTATTTAAAATCTGTGCAGATTAACGCTGAAATGCTGTACAAATTTCGGCGTGTGAACGAAAAGCTTTGTTTCACAGACACGCATGTGCTTAACTCATATTTCAATTCATTTTATTATAATAATTTAAATGTAGGTTACCACCTTTGCAAAAATTAAATCAATTTAATTTAATTAAATATGTATGTAAACTGAAAGATTTTATAATAAAATATGGCTGTCAAGTAAATCCATTTTTTCTGAAAGTATTTGAAAAGAGAGTTGCCAGCTAATTGAAATTTTTTAATTAAATTACAACAATATTGACACAAACGTAAATTGGAGTTAATTTTCTCAGACACTTTACCCACAAATAATTTTGAATAGAGTTGCCACCTGCAAAACCTGAAAACCAATTTCTATCGAAATGAAATTCCAAAGTATTGAACTAATATTTATGATTTACCATTGCATTTGAACGTAAATAAACTAGTTCACTCAGTAACTGCTTAAACCTAGGCTTAGGTGGTAAAAATCAATGTCGACAGAATTTGGGAGCTTATTAAATTCCTTCAACGCTCTGGCAATTGGTGCATTAGAAACGTACATATATTGTTCTTACATCCGCATTGTAGAAAAGTGAGTGAAACATATTGACTATATACTTTTTACAAAATATTTCATTACTATAGTTATGACGTACTATTTTTGCAACCTAATAGCCATGTGATCGCAACCAAAATGACAAGAATATTTTTGGGTAGTGACTATATTTTGGGAAGAATATTTTTTTGAGAATAATTTTCATCCCTAAAATAAAAATTTTCATTTAGTTTAGTTTTAAAAGTAGATAATATTGGTTTTTGAGAAAATGATAAAAAATATGTTTTTTGGAAAAAAAAGTATCTTACAATTTTTTAGTGATTTTGTAATAATATTGTAATATTGTTTGTGAAAAAAAATATTTTTTACCATTATTAAAAAAATTTTACCAAATATTGCAAACAATTATTTTTGCGAAAAAATTTTATTTTTCTGGAAAAAACGAAATTAACTCATTACCGTCTAGATATATTTATAAAATAAAGAAAACATACATATTTAGGTCTAAAAATATTTTTTAAAGAAAAAATATGAATGACAACTTTACATTTGTATAAGCCCTTCTTTGAAATCAAGTTCAAAATGAAGTTCAAATCATAATTTTTTTTTAAATAGGTTTATGGTCCTGAAAGGGTTAACAGAAAATTTAAATAGAAAAAGTGATGAAATAAATCTAAAAAGCAGAAAATAGTACATACTTAAAAATTAAATGAAATTTAAAAAAATTATTACTTAAAAAACGAAAATAAATTAAAATACTGTTATTTAGCTTTGAGCCACGATAACCGTGAATATTGAAATAAAATTTAATAAGCCACAATAACATTGACAAATAAATTAAAACCCGTTTCTAAACAAATATTTTACTTATTAAAACAATAAAATCTTAAAAAATTAAAAAAGACAAATTTCTAGAAATTAAATGAAATTCAAAAAAGTATGCATGTGTATATATTTTTTTCTTTTTTAAAACCCTGAAATCTAGTAATTATGACTTCAGATCAATGGATCTTCTCCCAATAGGCATCGTACGCATTCTACCGTTGGTTTCAGGGACCGTAACGGTTATACCTTTTATTAAAAAACAAAAAAAAAAACACTTTCCAATGATTACTTATTGAGTTTTATTTTTTGCTCGGAAAATAAAACTTAATTTTAAGTTTTTTTCTATCTTAGTTTTTTCTAGGAAATAGATATCATCAACAGTAAATATGTGAGACTCTTGAAGTTGGGGACTAATACCAAGTCCTAGGCTTAACGAAGGACAAATCCAAAGACAAAAACGAATAGTATTACGACAGCAAAGCCGAAGTTGAAGCCCCAGACGAACACGAAGATAAATACGGAGACGAAGGTGCAGGAAAAGACGAATAAGAAGACGACGACGGAAGCTAATCTGAATACGAAGACGAATAGAAAGACCAATATGACGACATAGACGTAAGACCTATGATACGAAAACGAATACGAAGAGGAATACGAGAACGAAGGGACGATGAAAAAGCAGAAGACGAGGATAAATATGAACACGAACGAAGACATATGAGAAAACGGATAGGAAGCACGAACACGAATGCAAATGCGAACACGAATACGAACTTGAATACGAGAGTTAACATGAAAACAACGACTGTTAAAATCATTTAGAATTACGTAGCATTAGCATTTGCATTACGATTACCATTACCAATACTATACCATTACCATTGCCATTACCATTACTATTACAATTACCCTTGTCATAACAACTACCTTTACCAATACCAAAAAAAATAACTATACTTTCGAAGCAATAAATTAAACTCAAAAAAAACGGTGGTTTTTCAAGCCCTAAATAAAGCTCTAAAAATAACCATTATTTTCTGAGCAATAAATTAAAATCAAAAAAAAAAACTATTAAACTAAATTTTTTTAAATAAAGCTTAAAAAAATAGAAATCAGTGTTGGGGAAGATAGTCCGAATAACAGCCCTGCAGAAAAAAATTATCAATTGATTGAAATAACCTACTTTTATAGTTAGCTTTTTTGCGGGATTTTGATAAATAACTAACTTCTAATTAGCTATGACAAAACTAACTTTAAATTAGTTGCAAAGTCATGCAAAAGTCATGCAGACTTAAGCGGGAGTTTGTTTTCTTTACAAGTTTCTATTTAAATATCCTCCTACAAAAAATACTTTTAATACTCCTTTTTCTGCACTTCGCAGATTCTTTTTCGAATTCAGGACAAATTAAATAAAGATCGAGATTTTACATTATTATTTTGATGTAACCAAATAAGCAAATATGTAATGTTAAATAAAATAAATATAAAAATTATAAAAAATCTTTTTTATTGATAGTTTATGTCCAGAAGTAGTTAGCTACAAGTTAGTTGACATCTTATGCAGAGGAAACCAGGGATCACTATTTTGCCGTCATCGCCCTTCAAAAGTAGTTAGTTACTGCAAAAGTAAATAGTTAATAAATAGTTACCACTAGTCGATTGCTAGCTAGTTAATAATTAACTACAAACTAGTCCCATTTCCTGCAGGGTCCCTCCCTGTTAGTTTACTCCTTATCCACGCAGTATTTCTCTTTCATTATGATTTTTTGAGTTGAAATTTAAGAAATAATCATTTTTTGCGGTCCCTGGTTATTACTACATCATTGCTAAGCTGATTACCATCTCCTTCCAGCTAGTATGCGTGCAAGTGTGCCTGTCTTTATTCACACGATAATATAAATAAATACTATTTCTATGTTTAAATCTTATTACCCCTATTTAGTTAATCGCTTACGCTTATGTATTTCCGGGTAAGAAGCTCTCTCATTGTTATTTTTCGCTGAATCGACAAATCCGCCGCGAAATAAACCAACGAAAATGGAATCTAAATATGCGTGCATGCGAATTTCATTGTTACAAAATATATTTTTTTATACGAATATATGTACGTAGTACCTGCATACATACATATGTACATACATACCTATGTAGATAATTCTTTGTGCACTTGCCACCAGTTGTATTTATGTTGTTGAGCTTATTTTTCCACATTTTTGCATTCGCAAATATTTCCATTTTATTTCACGTGCTTACCGCCTTTACTGCAACTTGCCAATTTTCAACATTTTTCGGCACATTAAACAAAGCTTTGCAGACATTTTTCGCAAGCACAAATAACAATGCAAGCAAAATGGAACAATGAAAAACTACATACAAAAAAAAATATAAAAGAAAAAGGAAACACAGTTATCCAAAAAACACATAAAAGTATAGAGTAAGCTAAATATACATGGCAGTGGAATAGTTTTTTAGACGCGCGCCACCTTCCACCGACACCACCCACCCACTACGCGTTGCTGCTCGCGGGCGTACTTCGAGTTCAATGTTACGTATACGCACCGGTGCACCGCAACAAATTGCCTGCTTTCACTCGCAATCCGGTGCGCAGGTAGAAAGGAGTGAGAGTGAATAGAACTCTCATACAGGGAAGCCGATTAATATACATTTGTACACAGAATAATTGGCAATTTTTGTAAAGTAAGCAAAAGAAGCAAACAAACAATAAACACAGCCATAAAAGCAGCAGCAATGGCATTAGCCGTCGAAAAAAAATGGCCAAAACACCACATAAGAATAAAAAAAAGATGCAAAAAAAAAACCAAAACAAAGAACCAAATAAAATAAAATCAAACAAAA
>NW_023458560.1:57028401-57066893 GCF_013731165.1 Rhagoletis pomonella
TTTTTTTTTTTTTTTTTTTATTGCAAGGTATTTTTCGGCTTTTTAGAATTTTAGCCTATCTTGTTTTCTCAATTTTTTCTTTTGGGATATTTTAAGATACAAATTTTTTAGAAAACTTCTTTCCACATTTTTTATGTTATTGTTCTATAGATATCTTTAATTTTTTCGTGAAGTTTCTAATATATATATTTTTTTTTTGGTTCTTAAGTTTTTTCCCAAATTTTTGACTATCAATAATTTGAACGATATAAATTTTTTACAAGTTTTCTTGTATTATTATCAGAAAACTGTAGGACAGTTTTTTTAGATTTCGCGCTTTCTATTTTTGCATATTTTTTTAATTTTATCTTTCGGGAATTTTAAGGAGTATATGGTATTATCGGAATTTTTCGGGAATATTTAAAAATATTTTGAACTCTTATATTTTTATTTGGAAATTTAAGGACTTTAAGGGATATTACAGGTACGAAGGTACAAAAGTACTTTTAGAAATCAAAAGTAAAATAGTTTTTGGGATATCTAACGGAATTTGATACACTTAAACGTCTCGGTCAGTGGTATAGTGCTTCTTGGCACACCTTATTTCAAGTAATAAAATTTTTCAAAATATATAACGCCAAAAAGTATGTAACGGTAACATATTATTTGATTCGCTTTCGAGAATAAGGAAAATATACTA
The DNA here is from genome assembly GCF_013731165.1 of Rhagoletis pomonella. NCBI lineage: Eukaryota > Metazoa > Arthropoda > Insecta > Diptera > Tephritidae > Rhagoletis > Rhagoletis pomonella. The sequence goes on from NW_023458560.1 coordinate 57,029,081, forward strand.
TTGTTATTCTCAACCGGCGTGGGAAAAAAATTGAAAGTTGCTTCTTCCCTGAAAACTATACACTTTTCATGCAACAGCCGAAACAATGGACTTTGAATAATTTTTTTGCTAATCCGTCCATATTACAACAATGCGAAATAATAAGCAGGAGATCCGCTAGTAATTTATTTCAGCTTACCAGGTAGCAGCAGCGCAATAGCCAGCAAAGTCTGCTTCTCATTTCTCTTCATCCCTGCTTTCCCCACTTTTAATGCCCATCGCTGTAAGTAAATTTTCCTTTTACGTTTTCAAGTACCTCCTATTGTAATATGAATCGTCGCACGTGCACGCACCACAGTCGCCAGCCTTCCTAAGGCGCTCGATTGGCACAATTCTGTAGACATTTCCGCCTCAGTGCGCCGACAGAAGGCCTCATTTATTTATACATATACTACTTCTGTATTTTCTCTTTAACTTCATTATTTTTAACGCGCATTCTTTTGTTTCTTTATGAGATTTTAGTTACCTTATTGCGTTGCCAATAGCCTTCAAGGTGTTTGTTGTTTGTTGTTTGCATACAAACGCAGACAGCTCGAATTTTCTGCGGTTCCTTGCTGGTTTTGAACTCTTGGTTTCATTTGGCATTTCACTTTTGATATGGGTCTCCTTAAGCCTGCTCATTTTGTTTGGCTCTGCTCATTTGTACAGTTGTCTGTTTTCGTCTACATTTAATTAGTAACATTAAACTATTTAAATTAAATAATTCATTCAAGCTACAATGTTGATTTTGTGGTATGTTACTTAAAAAAGCGTCAATTAAGGTGGAGCGAAGCCAGGCTGTCCGCATACAAGATTAGATTTGTAAAAGGAAATTAACCGTAGTAAACTGATTTAACGTTGATGGATTTCTTTTAAATTGAAAATTGTGAGAAACTAATTTAAAGCGATTCTAGCATAGCCTGGGTTTTTTTGCATACAAATGTATACGTGGTAAAATGATGTTTGACCCAACTTGCAAGGCTGAAGAAGGATGCGTGATACAATTTGTACTACATTAATGCTGCAAATAAAATTTAAATGTATTATTGACCAGACCAGAATACTAGCGTTGAATAAAATTAAAGCTGTTACTAATGCGATTGCTTCAGCATATTAACGCTCTTGCAGCCACACAGTACTACAGTCAGCTGGGTTCCGGACCATGAGGGACGTGAAGGCTGCGAACAGGTGGACCCCCAAACAAATCCCAGAGCTACTATAGTGTTCCAAAGTCTAGAACCCTTCTGTGGACTAGCCAAAACGAACACAAGTTGGGTCCTAAATAACTGTGTATTTTGGGCAAAGGCTAAGCGGTTTATCTGCTCATCTGAAGAGACTCGAAAAAACTCCGAGACGCCCGAACTCTCGCTGTAATTTTCATGGGACACTGCTTCCTTAGCTATCAGTTACGAACGTCTACCGTTTCGTAAGCTGTGCAAAAAAATTGATAAAATGGAAAATGCTGCGCTGATGTCCCTCAGTGTTTCAGGCCGACGCACACTGGGAAATTATGGACTAATTTTGTTCAAAAAAGGATGGAATAGTAAATTTTAAACCTAATTGAATAATTTTTTTCTATTACTTGGAAAGGATTTTAGAAAAGATTTTCTAGGTCCGGATTTGAAATAAACTATCAAACTATGTAGAAGTAATATTTTTCTTTGTGACAAATTTCAGAATTTAGATGTGGTGGTTTTTGAAAACATGATTGAAAAAGTCAGATTGAAAAAGTCGCATGAAAAGGAATCGCTTTGTCGAAAATCTCGTTTGGTCACAAACGGCGCGGAGAGGGCCTTCCCAGTTTGAACGGATATGAAGGTTGTACTCCACGTCAACCTACATAGTGACATAGTGATACTAGTTCTGCGGCTATGACAAATTTAGACATGGCGTCGTATAGGCAGCTTTTCTGAAAGATCACGAAAGATCCTGAAAATCCCATAAATGTCCGAAAATTTTTCACAAAACTTCGAAAAAATTCTAACGATTTATAGCTATCTCCGAAAGACATGACAGTAAGCCAGAAACCGCAAATTCAGAAATGTTGCGAAAAATCTCGAAAAAGTCCCGAAATACTCACGAAAATCCTGATAAAATCTTCAAAAATACCGATAAAATCAAGCAAAGTCCTAAAAAACGCCAAGGCTCTTCTAAAAAGACCTGAAAGTTCCAGTAACATCATGAAAGGTTTTGAAAAATTTTGGGATGTCCCGAAAATACCACCGCACCGAAAAAATCCTAAGTCGTCCCAAAAAATCCTAGAAACTCCAGAAAGATCTGAAGTGTTCCGAGAAATATCCGGAAAAATCTCGAAAAAATTTGGAAATATTCCAGAAAATGCCTATAAAATGACCAAAAGCCAGGAAATATTCCGATTAAATTCCTGGAAGTCCTAAATAATGCTGAAGATCGTCTAAAAAGTCCTGAAAGTTCCTGTCAAATCATGAAAGGTTTCGAAAAAGTTCTGCAATGTTCCCAAAACGCCACTAAACTTTACAAAAAGTACCGAAAAAGTACCAAGCCATCCGAGAAATCCTCAAAAACCCCGAAAAAATTTTAAGTGTTCCGAAAAACCCGAAAAATTTTGCAAATGTCTAGAAACATTCCAGAAAGGGCGATAAAATCTAATAAACCCGCGAAAAAAATTATAACCTCTCGAAAGATCTGAAATTTCCGTTCATAACACGCACAATTTCAGATATGTTCCGAAAATCCTGAAAACGTCTCGAAAATGTTCCGGAAATCCCCAAAAATGTTACAAATTTCCGAAAAAAAAACCTAAAACCTCGGGAAAGATCTGAAACGTTCCGTAAAAAATCCAAAATGCTACCAACAAAACAGTGAAATGTCACAAAAGTTCTCGAAAATCCACGACAAATCACGATAATCCTCAACAGCCCTGAAATTTGTTAAAAAGCTCCCAAGGGGCCTGAAAGTTCGCTTCAAATTTTAAAATGTCGCCAAGAAAATCATAAATTCCCCAAATACCCGAAAAGCATGCTGACAATTTTCAGAAGACCTCGAAAAACATCGAAAAAGTCTCGCACAATCCTTGAAAAGTCGCGAAAGAGGTAAAAGTTGCCGACAAATCGCGAAAGGTTCCGATTAAAAGCACCTTGCAACCAACATTGCAAAAAAAAACTCCAAAAACATCTTGAAATTTTCCAGAAAATGTCTATAAATGTTCCAAAAAAGCGTGAAAAATCCCTAATAGTCCTAATGAATGCTGAAAATCTCCTGAAAGTTACTATAAAATCACGAAAGGACTCGAAAAATTTCCGAAATGTCCAAAAAATCCTGAAAAACGACCCGAACAATTTGAGAATGTCCCGAAAAATCTTAACAAGCTCACGAGAGACTCGAAGTGTTCAGAAATAAATTCCGCAATGTCACGAAAATGCCAAAAATTTCAGAAAGTCCCGCAGAAATCCTAAAAAGTTCCGCAAAATCCTTAAAAGCTTCCGAAAGAGGTGTAAGAGGCCGCCAAATCGCAAAAGGTCCCGAAAAATGTCAAAAACATCCCCAAAAAAACACAAAAAGCTTCTGAAAGTTCTGAAAGTCCACAAAAGTTTTCGGCTTGTCCGCTTAGCACCGTTGATACACATACATTGATGTGTATATACACCTTAAGTTATTTCAATATATAGCAAGTAGCGTCAATTTGCGGTCACTTCTGGTACTCGGGTTATTGAGCTTGCAAAAATATAAAAAAAAAAATATTTAAAAAAATATAAAAAAAATTTAAAAAAACGTTCCAATAAAATTCACAAAATTCAAAAAACATCCCACTAGGTCCGGATATTCCGAAAAAATACCGAAGAAACCTTAGAAAATTCGTAAAGAAAAATTTTACATAAAATATCTCTGGAAAAACGCGAAAATCTTTCAAAAAAAACTCCAAAACTTACTGAAGAATCGGAAACAAAATTCTTTCACGGAGTCCTCTTTATTTCAAAATATAGTAAAAAAGCCTATAATTAATTTTTTGACTTAGTAGTTGCTTTTAAATTCGATTAAGTCTTTAGTGAGTCCACCGACTTTTAAATTTTTCACGTACAAATTTTTTGATACAAAAATTAGCTTTTAAAAATATGCTATCTCAAAAAAAAATGAAAAAAATTACAATGGTAGCTCTGAGTATTGCGCAATATAAAGTATAGTAATACGCGGTTCACTTTGCAATAATTTTAGTTCTGACTTTTTTTTTACACCGAAGTTAAGTAAAATGAGTACATACATTACAAATTTAAAATTTTTTATTTTTTTTAGAATTTTATTGAGTATGCAGTTTTGTAGCCCATTAAATTTTAGTATAATAAAGTGCAAATTTTAAGCGATTTCAAAACTGGCAAAACTACTCAACTTCGGAGGAAAAAAAAAACCTAGCTCAAATTATTGTAGAGTGCACCCCGTAATACTATACTTAAATATTGCGCAATACTCAGAGCTACCATTGTGATTTTTTTTTTTTTTTTCGAGATGGCATATTTTCAAACACTAATTTTTTTTATCAAAAAATTTGTTTGTGAAAAATTTTTCAAGAAAAAAATTTAAAATTATTTCTTTTCCTAGAGAATTTTAATGTGTGCATGCGTGATTTTTTTCAAGTTTTTCCTTACCTTGTTTTTTGTTTTTGCTTTTGTGCTGTAAAGTTTTTAAAAATATATTAATCAAGCTCAAATTTCATATTTATTTATTATTTATGTTTATCCATCAACCCTAAAAATTTGAAACAAATCAAACACATGAAGTGTGAACACCGTCTATTTTGGTATGAAACGCCCCATATACATACATACGTAATTCACACACACATCCATGTATTTACTTATATAAAAATGACACGCTACAAGCTCGTAATGCAAGCTATTAACGGTGTGATATAACATTTTTTGCACTTCTTTTGTTGTTTTTCACTGCGCTTTAGTGTACATAAACTTTGGCTCACTCAAAATAAAAGAAAACAAAAACACTTCAACCGAAAAGTGCGCCATCATCCATTTAATGCCAGCATTTTCTCGTTTATGCGTAAATGAGTGCTACAGAAACTTCTGAAAAACTCTTAATACTTAATACAAAAAAAAAAACAAAAAACAAAAAACAGAGAAACAGGAAAACAAAGAATTTACAAAAACCAGTAGGAAGTTTTAAAATAGCAGCAGAGGATTTAACACCAACGCGCATGGGCAGCTGCTGTCTGGCAACAAAAGCAAAGAAAAAATGGAAAATATGTTGGCGTGCCAACAGACGAACAGGCTATTTATTCATTAACTTATGCGCAGTCATCAGTCAACCATTCACAGGCAGAAACACACACATGCGCGCGCACGCCTGCAGAACGATCTCTCTTCTACGGGGCACGCCAACGCTCAACGGAAGCATCACATTTCAGTCAAATATTTTACTTGCGTAAATATGCAGGTACGTACATATATACGTAGCATTAAGACGAGAGTTGCAACAATACAAATGCATACATATACATACACACGCGAACGTAATAAGAAACTTATGCTTATGACAGGAAGTTGAGAAAGCGGAAGAAACGGCGGAAGAAAGAGATTTACGATTAAATTTCGACTGCAAAATGATTTAATTCCGCTTATGCAACAACAACTGGCGCTACTACGCTGGTATTATAACTCTTATACATACATACACACTCACTTATTAAGCGAAAGTTGTTATCATTTTATTTTTTTTTTTTTATTTTTTTGTTTTTGACTCGGCTGACATCTGCGCTCAATTCCACGCTCTTTGCTGTTATGTATATGGATGGCTCTATGCGTTTTGTGTCAGTGTTTGTATTTCAAGTGGCAGTTTCAGCTGCAATGCGTTTGCACCTTTCGCAACACTATGACATGTGCAACTTTTTGATAAAAAAAACATTTGCGAAAAAATCCAATTAGCACTTTTACGCTCATGCTGTGCGCTGTACAGTTCATATTTTACGCTACATACACTGCCGCCCCGCTTCGCATCACGCCCGCATTTCACTTATACTGCAAAGTACTGCTGCTATTCATGCAATACTTACATATGTATGTATGTTTGGATAGTTGAATAACGGGGTATAGTGAATTGCGCCTGCCACTTGCATGTGCAGCAGTGCATCAGTGTTGTAAGTGCATACACCCGTAGACTTCCAAGTGTACATATGTATGTGTGCATGCAGAACACTTGCCAAAGTATACGTGCATAAGTTTTGATTGCTTGAAAAAAAAAGTTACTACCATAAGTTTTGTATGAAAAGTGGAAAAGTGGATGTAGTTGTTGCCTTGCCGTTTCACTTTTTCACATGTAATACTTGTGTGTCAGTTGACGAGGCATTTTTCGACTTGTGTGAAAGAAATGACTCAATTTGAGCAAATTTTTAAATGAAATGGTTTGACATGACGCACAGTGTTTCCCTTCCATATGAAATGTGGACAAAAATGGAATTATGGACGGATTTAAATGAAAAGTAAAAGTAAAATTGAGGACGCTAAATTCAAAAATGCAATTTGTTTTTGGACTGTACTTTGACTGTAAATGCAGTCTGAAGTTGAAAATTTGGGTTCTTGTGGCATTTACATAGGTATGTACTTATAGTTCGTTATATTTTCATAAGTGAGGATTGGCCTGTAGATGTGCAATAAAGTTTTGATTTTTTTTAACGGGTTGCCACCTGTTACTAATTTTATTAAAATTTTTTAATAAGTTAAATGAATTAGATATTACAATATGGGTATCAATTGAAATGGTTTTGAAATAGATTTACTTTTAAACGACACGTAGCAGGGTTGCCACATGTTTAAAAAGTCAAATTTACTATAATTAAGGGAGTAAGTTAACTGAAATATATACATATATATGGGTATAGGACAAAAGCAAAAATTTGACTTATTTAGCAAGAAATAAGTGAAGAGTAAAAACATTCCTTAGTTAATTTAAGAGTCCAGTAATTTAAAAGGAATGTAATCAGAACAAATCGCTGATTGACATTGTATGTATGTGTAATAAAATAATAAATACGATGTCGTAAACCTTTGGTTTGACACAAATATTAATTTAGTTTAACTAAATTTGTTTGTTGACAAACAGGTGGCAACCCTCTTCGTAATATTTGCAAGCTAAAACCTTATTAAACCTCTTTCGTCTGACTCCCATATGGTGATACCTTTGAATTTCCCTTACTTAATTCCTTTAATTTAAATGGAATTTGATTTTTTAAACATGGGGCAACCCTCTACATGTAGGTAAGAAATAAACCATTTTCATACACATTTCGATTGACTTCCGTAATAACTGATTTAACTTACTATAAAATTTTAATTTAATTTATTAACAGGTGGTAACTCTTTAAAAAAACCTCTGTTGTCTACAGGTCAAGCTTTTTAATCTGACACTTCTGTTTTGAAAATACAAATACTTACAAAAAATGAAAAAAAAAATATTTTATGCATTAGAGAAAAACTCATTACTTCAGAAAGTGCAAAAAATGAGCAGGTTTTTATTTCTTCTTACGAAAGCTAAAAACCCGTACTATTTAATAAAATAATAAAAAAACATATTTTTTATTCATTCTATTAAAATTTACCATTTTTTGAAATTTTAATAAAAAAAATTGTTTTTCTGGAATACCGCAGGGACACCCTGTGTTTATATTATTCTAAAATTTTTATTCCTGTAGTTCTCTACTATTTATATGGAATAGCACAATTTCTGTTTAATTCTTCTTAGTGGATAAATTACCTGTACAAAAATACCAAACACGTTCACATTTTAGACAACGAACTTTTCGATTTTTGCCTACTTAGGCGGCACTGTGTGGCGATCAGCATAAGTTTTTTTTTTTTTTAAGTTTGTAGCAAGGCATACTGAACAGGTCAGGTATGTAGTAGCAGTGGAGCAGCCAAGGCGTATTTAACAAGGTGGTGTTGGCCGTATATAAGTAAAAAATTACACTAACAAATTATACGCTGATGTCCATACTGTCATTGGTATGAGTTACAACAAACACATCATTTTGACGTAATGGCCTCCACGGCGAAAAACTCAGCTGTCGCCCCAACACCACCTTGTTTAATACACCTTGGGAGCAGCTTATTTGATTTGTTTCAAATTATTTGGTCTCGAAAATTTCAAGTATTTTTTTAATTTATTCTCACAAAAATTCTAAACTGGTAAAATTTATTTGCATGTGAACCTTTTTCCATACAAAACAAGCGATTGAATAGCAGCTTTGGAAACGTTCGCCCAACTCAGCAGTACAACCGCTGATTATTGGGTCTTGCAAAGGATGATGGATCAATGCTTCGAGAAGCAAATAAATTTATTAAGAAAGTAAGTTGCAAAAATTTTTTTTTTTCAATCTCAATTATTTATTTATTTTTTTTGTATTTCACAAGGCACGCTTTGATTTAGAAGTAAAATATCAGAACAGTTTTTGACACTTTCGATACCAGAAGCAGCAACAAAATACACGCAAATGCTCTTTTTCTCTAATGCTACTACCTGTTTGACATTCCATGGTTTGTAGATACTTATGTGTATATTTGCAAGGCATATTGCACAGCTGCTGCTGATTTGATTTTTTACAAATTATTTGGTCTAAAAATTGTCAAATATTGTTTATTTTTTTCGAAAACATATGATACATAAAGCAATTCTTCGTAAACAGTACGTACCTACATACATCACTTTTCGATAGGCTCTTCTTCTTAGTTTCTGAGAAACTAAGTAATCATTCCAATTTTTTTTTAATATTAAAATAAAAAAAATCCAACTTTAGAGGACAAAAATTTAAAAATAACAACCCACCAAACAATTTTTTTGCTGCCAATAAGAAAGCGTGTTGATCTCGGCAACAAATTTATTGCCGATAATGACGCCATCGTATCGATTTCTTCTTACTCGCCTGATCGAGTTGATTTCTTAAAGCTTTATTTTTGCTATAGGCGATATTTGAACAATGATTTGATTTTGAATACAAAATTAGAATTCAAAAACGAAATCACATAATTATTTCCCTCCCTATGATGCTTCCTATTTTTTTTCAATCCTAGCTTTGGCATAAATTAGATGTTTTTGGAGAATTTTTGATAACTTATTTCTAAAACGGCATGAAAGTAACGATGTTGCCGATCTATCACCACGTCAATAAATTGGCGATTGGACAATTTGTTGCCATTGACGATTTTTGCCTAATTATCCTGTCTCGCATGATGGGAATATTTTTTTCAATTTCTTTCGTGTGTGTTCAAGCCTGTTCTGTTAGAAAAAAAAATCAAGTTAAAAGGTACTAATGAAGAAAATCGATGGACAGATAAACAATTTTTAGTGGTAAAATGAAAATTCACAATGGTTTTTTTTTATGAAATATCAGCGGGAAAAAAGTTTACGCATACGCCATGGCGCGCCATTTAAAAATTACCCATAAAACAAGTCACACCACTTTTTATTTTTTTATATTTCACACCACCCACTATGATATTTGCAAAAATTAGAATATTTTTTGACACTTTAGAGACCAGAAGCAACAACAAAATACACTAAGAAAAAAGTAACATGGGTTTTTCAAACAGCGTCATTTTTTGGTTTTTCTATGATAGCCATTCGAAACTTTTGAACAGAAAAAGTATTTTTTAAACAAACTTAAACATAAGTTCGTTTGTTCGATCACAGAGTGGTGTTGTCTAGAAATTTTCATCAAGAATCAGTTCAGCCCAATGAAAAATTTCCAAACAACGCCACTCTGTAAATAGCAAAAACAAATTTGTACAAATGAAAAAGCATCTGTGAAGTGCACAACGAAATCTGTTCAAAGTAAACAAAAACTTGTTTGGCGCAAAATCATATGTGTTTTAGTTTGAAACAAAGACGATCGGGCATGTTCCAGAAAAGTAGTAGAATGAAAATGAAGTGAAAATCAAAAATAAAACTTTTCATTTTTGATGTTTTAGAAAAGTAGCGATTTGCTGGTTCGTTTTTAAAATTTGATGTTCGAAAAAACGGAATTCAAAAGCATAGAATAAAATGTAGAACACCAAAATGTCAAATTGAAGTATTTTGAAACAACTTTCACTCCAAAGTAGAATGCAGAACATGCCTGGATATGATTTATTTTTTTCTCAGTGTACAACCAATATTTATCAAGCTCTGACGTGATAAACAATGGCTTTCGCCGTGATACGCTATATTTTGGATGTGTTATAACTTTTGCAAATTTTATTTTTTTTTTACATTCCACTCAGTTTATATAAAAATCGACAGGCGTCTTTCCTAATTGCCCCAAAAATATCACAAAAGATTTTGGGTAAACACAAAAAAAAATCTTTTTTTTTTACCAGTCTAAGGTAGTATGTATATATATAGTAAACTACTTAAATAATAGTATCTTCTGGCTTTACTTTTTCAAGTATGGTTACCAGTTCGTTATCCTTGAAATAGTAATTTTTCTAACTAATACATATGCAATAGCAAAGCCTTTTATTTGTATCTATATATGTATATATGAGTAGTTAGTACATACATACATATGTATTTGTCTTATTTTTGTGATATATTACTTGATATAAAAGCGTGAATCATTTGAACCGAGCCAAACCGCAGTGCGGGGATTCTCATGAACCGATTCTTATTGATTGGTTGGTAGAAGCGCTACCCATTCCCAGGACTCAATTAATGCTGATAGCACCATTTTGATGCACGTTCTCTGGGACCCTTGATTTTATCTGTTTTCATGATTCGTTGGGTACGTCAAATCATATGGATTTTCCGACGAATCCATTTAGGTTATTAATAGTGAATTATAATAGTTAATGTCGGCCGCTGTGGTGTAGTGGTAAGCAGTGTGCGCTTCCACTCTGTAACGCCTGGGTTCAAGCCCTGGCCAAAGCAACATCGCAAAAAATATAGAAAAAAGGTTTTTTCTTAACAGCGGTCGTCCCTCGGCAGGCAATGGCAAACCTCCGAGTGTATTTCTGCCATGAAAAACAGCTTCTCATAAAAATACAATCGCCGTTCGGAGTCGGCGTAAAACTGTATGTCCTTCCACTTTGTGTGACAACATCAAGGCGCACGCCACAAATCGGAGGAGAAGCTCGGCCAAACACTAACATATGTGTAAGCGCCATTCTATTATTATTATTATTATGAATAGTGAATTTGCAGATCTCCTCAAGATTTTGGACGGAAAAACTCTCGAGTGTGTTATGCCTTATTCGTATGCCAGTGCTGGGCACTCGCAAAGATAGTGTAGAACCGTTTCTTTACTTCCCTCAAGATTACAGCTACGGCACTAAGTGTTGTATGGAAGGCTCATTTTAGCTGCATGTTCACGAATGTCCCGTTATCGTGGCTGGTAATTTGACCATATCTTTCCTCGACCTCGGCAGAAGTGCTCCCGTCTTTGGTTTGTCAGCCATATGTACGTGTGAATTGCCCATGCAGTTTCCTTTTGATGAGTCCGAGAGGGTAGTTTTTTGTCTCTACGTCGAATCCATTTGCGTGTATGTTTCTATGGCCGGGAACCCAAATGAGAGAGCTGGCCATTAATTACGTTTTGCTGGGGTTTAAAACCCAGGCCACTTCTTGTACAGCTACAAGGTTTTTCTAAGTAGTTCGAACCACTGAACCGAGCTGCAGCGATTTTAGTATCGCTGTTCTCAACCATTTGCAATTATTATCCATAAAGCGATGAAAAATGTTCACCAGTTGTTGCTTAATGTGGCAACACAAACTGTGGTAGACCACAAAACTAATTTCCATCTTTTTTTGTTTGGGCGCTTTGAATTGCTTTCAATTTCTCGGAATATATATGGTCGGATACCAGCTTAAATCCTTGAATTCAGTTTGGTGGCACCCTTTGAAATGACAGACCAGTATTACCCGGAAAAATTGTTTCCGTACTCGCCGCAAAGTTAATCGTTTATATGCATACTACCACATGTACATGTGATATGTATATTTATTTACTAAACCCTCGGCAATTTACTTGGAAGCACGTTCTCTAGGTTACCATAAGAGCTGCACTACAAAATTGATTGTAACATACTCCCCAAAATATTTTTGATATTTTATATTCAATTTTTTATACAGAAAAATGTTTTATTTGCTCTTTTTTATTTTTTTTTTTTTGATGCAACGTTTCATTTACATTTTGCTACGATTACGCTTGAAGCGTGAGGCAACTGCATACTACATATAAAATTCAAATTAAACAACAATATATGTATATAAAAATTCCTTTTTTTTGTGTTCTAGTCGCTTTAAGGGCTGCATGCAAATATGCATTTGTTGTGGTTGACGTACTCTCTAGTTTTAGATAGTTGTTATATATCTATGGCATTTCAGCTACAAGCTGATGTTGTTCCAGTTCAATTACAAATACATACATACATACACACATGCATATCTACGTGCATGCATATATGTATATACAAACTATACCTCTATGTGTGTTTTTTTGCATTGTGTTTTTCCAGGTGTGACACAAACATCTAACACCAATTGCCACATGTCCAACCGGGCGTATACGTAACACGCATCAACCGAATTTTTACACACTCTGCATTCACTTTTCATTCGCTTATTTTTTGCAAAAAAAAAAAGAATAAATACATTCATACAAGCTTGTTCTTTGTTTTTACGTTTCACATCGAGTGCGTGTAAGTATTTTGCGCTTTTCGTAATTTTCGATAGCCGTTAGTGAGTGTGGTCTAAAAGCTATCCACTGCAACATTCCATTTGCTTATTGCGGGATTTCGTTTCATATTTTTTCTTTTTTTCTGAACGTCAGATTTCGTGCTCCAGCACAGCAAATCTATGAAATCCATTTTCCATTGGCTTAAAGGACTTTAAAAATGTATCTTCGGTGGCGGCGAGTTCCGTAAATTAAATACTTGCGCTCCCTTTTGCCATCATTTGACTTTTAAATTACGGAGAGACATTTTTATTATGCTGGTTATTCGACATTTATACGATTTATATGGTTTTTGTTTAAGAATATATATTTTTATAAACAAATAATTAAAATTAAAAAAATATTAAGATAAATGGTCAAATCTTGTCTAGATGTGAGTGTCGTAAAGTTATTATAAGCGCTATATTAGTTATTGATATTAGTATTACAGTATTGGCCAATACAATAGCACCCCCATTTCAAAGTGATATTGTTTGCCAATTATTTTTAATTATTAATTTTTAAGAATTTTCAATTAGAATACCACAAAAAAATTCAAAAAATTTTCACTTTAATTTCAAACTATTCTCTCAAAAGTGATAGAATTTTTTCGAGTACGCAGTTTTATAGCCCATTCAATTTTAGTCTAACAATGTGCAATTTTCAAGTGGCTAAAAATAACCGTTGATTTTTTAGAATTATTTCTTTTCGCATTTGCTTCCATATAACGAATAAACAAAACACCTTCGGCGAAAAAAATTCTAAAAAATCAACGGTGACTTTTAGTCACTTTAAACATGCACATTGTTAGACTAAAATTGAATAGGCTATAAAACTGTGTACTCAAAAAGAATCCTTTTTCTGAGAAAAAAGTTTAGAAATTTTAGTTAAAATTTGTTAAATTTTGTGTAGCATTCTACAAAGTTTTAAACTTGGGTTTTGTTATATAATGAACGGTATTTTGATTTAAAATTCCCAAAAACAAATAAATAAACAGGAGTGGGAAACAATATCACTTTGAAAGGGGGGGTGCTATTGTATTGGCCAATACTGTATATCCTTAGTAGTTTTTGGTATTGTTATCAAAATCTTTATCATTATCGACATCGTTGTATTTATGGTTACGCTAATCAAGTATTTTAGATCTAACCGCAGCTATTTTCGTTTGAAGAATATTCATCGTTATCGGTGTGTTTATCGATATTATTATTGATAAGCTGTCCGATAACATTATCGATAACCGAACGGTTTTCCTTTATCTTTATTGATAACTCCATCATAATCGATAAAATTATCGGAACCATTATTGAGATTTTCCTGGGAATCTTTTTTCGGCATTTTAAGCTTTTCGTGCCCACACATAATTTGTCATAACTACATTTATTTTTTGTCGTTACCAATATATTTATCGGTACACTTTGCGCTGCCATTGCCGATAACCTATTCGTTTTTTGTCGTCGATAACCGTACAATTTGTGTTATCGATAACCGAATCGCTTTTGCTGCACATATTTATCTTTAGCCTTATATTTATCGGTCATATTTTCGGGACATTTTTCGATATCGTTACCGTTCTTGTTATCGATAACCAGTTATTACTATCGATAAACCCTATCGTTTTTATGGAAAGATATTTTCCTCAAAACTAGTAAAATTTGTTGTCGATGTCGTGGTCGAGCCTTATCGATGTCTTTACTAAATAAAATCTCTATGATTGAAATTTTGTTTCCAGTCGTCGTTGCCTTTTTAGTTATCCACTGTCGCTGATAGGAAAGCATTATTATCGTTATCGGACCATTTTTGACGTCCTTATTGATATCGTTATCGAAATTGAAATGGTTATGGGCGAAGGCTCTATTTACCGTTACCGTTATATTTAATGATATTATTATCGATACATTTTATTCAGTGGTAATCGATAACAATACAGATGTTTGTTTTGGATATGCATTCCGAATGTGTTATCATGACAATAAAACCTTTTTTATCGATACATATCGTATAGTTGAAATCTCATACATATGTACACTAGGGTAGTCCTTAAAAATCAAATTAAGGATTTTTAAGGTCTCACCTCCTCAATCGGTAATACCACATGGTTAAGGCATGTCGCACAGGAGTCAAAGTACATATTCCTCTATAGAGAATTAAAAAAATTAAAATTAATTTTATTCCATAATACCATAAAATCGATACTACCATAGGCGAAGATATCACATATACATTTTGGTCCCAATTGGAGCCGTTTAAGGCATAACACAAAGGGGTTAAAGACCAGATGCCTCTAAGGACTCAAAAAATAAAAAATATTTTTTTTTTTTCTTTATTTAATGACTAAAATCGATACTACTAAAGTCTCCAACCGGGACCAAAATTTATATGTGATATCTTCGACTATGGAGTAGCGTCTACGTAGGCTTAGAAAATCTGATGTAAAAATTTGCTTCCTACATTTGAGGACCACCCTAATGTACACATACAAACATATGTACCTAAGTATTTATGTTTTTACCATATCCGAACTTTTTTCTTTTCCGAATCTTTTACTTGGTCAGTTAGGTTACCTTTTCGCCACTCCAGAAATGTTGAATTTTTTTTTTCGAACCTAAATCTTTAAATTGTGTCTCTACTAATTTGAATAAACTTTGTCTTATCACACTTAAAAAGCAAATTGCCTTAATCCTATTGTACCCTCATTTTATAAATCCTTTTTATTCGCTCCAATAGAGCTTCAAGCGGTAGCTAGCACCTTTAATGCCCATTAAATTACGCTTTGAGTATTCCATTTTTTTTTTCTACAAGGTTAGTTGCTATAGAGTTACACAAATCAACACCTACAAAGTCAAACCAACCGCATCGAATTTTCCAGTTTATGTAGCTCTTCTGCCATGTTTTTCGCTACAACCACTCACTCAACCAATCAACCAACCGCTGTTGTCAGACGATGTATTATATATATATTCTCAAGTCAAATCAACTCGAGACATTCGCATCGATGCACAGTAGCACACAAAGGCAAATGAAACAACAACAAATTGCTAGCAAATCAAAACTAAATCAGAAACACATAAAAATAAACAGCAGTTGATAGATTGAGACAAAGTCATGGCCTTGGTTCTAAATACATACATACAAAAATATATTCATACATACATACATACATATATATATACACTAGTGGACATCGTATTTGAATTCATAGAGTTTACATAGATAAATAGTAGTACATAGGTAGATAGTTTTTAAAGTCCAGCCAGTTGAATATTCTCTAAAAAGGAGCGTAATTTTGTGCGACACCTGAATAGGTTGTTCAGAATTTTTGGACAGCTATGAAGCTACATTGCCAGCAAAAAGTATTGGCACAGCTGCTTTATTACAATATATGCACCCATTTTTATTTTAATATTTTTCCGCCAATTTTTTATAAAAATATGGTTCATTCTACAACAAAAAACATAAAAATATTTTTTCTAAACTATGTGCAAAACTCGCGAAAATTCAGCAAATTTTAAACTTTTTAATCGGATTTTTAGATTTTTTTTACTACGCAGATTTGTAGCCCAATCAGATCTATTGTAATAAAGTAGAAGTTCTAGAATAACCGATGATTTTTGGCAATTTTTTTTCACGCAGTCTCTTCCATACAAAACAATGTTTCGAAATTACTTTATATGGAAAAAATGCAAAACACCTTCAACACAAAAAAAAATTTTAAAAATCAGTGCGATTTTTGACTAACTCCGAACTTGCAGTTTTTATACTAAAATTTAATGGGCTACGAAGCTGCATACTCAAGAAAAATCTAAAAAATCTCATTAAAAAGTTTAAAATTTGCGTAAAAAATTTGCTTAATTTTTGTTTTGCACAAAGTTTAGAAATTATATTTTTATGTTTTTATAAAAAAAATTGGCGGAAAAATATTACAATAGAAACTTTTGTATATATTGTAAAAAAGCAGCTGTGCCAATACTTTTTGCCGGCAGTGTATTTATTCAAAGCTAAATGTTGGCAACCCTACTGATACATTTTTGCGCTTAGTTTCAATACATAATTCGTTTTTCAGACGTTTTTGAATATTTTACATACAAAACTTTTTTAAATAAATTTACATGTTAAGGAAAGTGCAGCGCTGTTGCAAAAAAGATGGCAAAAAATTACAGTTTCTTAAACTCATCCGTTTACACCCATATTTTTATTTGACGCATACTGCAGTTATTTATTTTATAATTTTTCATTAGCTGGCAATCCTATTTATGATTTTTTGCGCTTGGCTGTAGCGATGGCATCGTTTTCCAGGCGTTTTTTTTTCAATATTTCATACCCATAACTTGTGTAATTAAATTTAATTGCTAAAGATAGGTGGCAACTCTTTTCGAAAATGAGAAATGCAAAAGGCTCTTGTTTCGATACATTTTAATATTCAGCATATTTTAGTTATTTAGCCATTATCTACTTTTTGAAAGTTGGCAACCCTATTTTTAATTATTAACCGACTTCTGAAAAGGAGGAGATTATCAATTCGTCTAAATATTTTTTTTTTTATGTATGTTATCGCATAACTTTGGGCCACGTTAACCGATTTCTATAATATATCGCACGTTTAATAATATAACGAAGTATTTATTTCAAAATTTCAAGTTTGTGGGAAAACGCAATCAAAGTTTTATCAATTCATACACTTGATATACAAAAAGACTGATGCAAAGAGACATATCTTCGCCATATTTGGGGAAGTTTGGTTATCTGTCAGACTGAACATATTCTATTCATCAAGCTAATGAATTGCATAATGAAATCTCCAAAAGCGTAAATGGTCCCACACTAATTTCCGTTTAGATCCGATCATTGGATCATGAAGAAATTATCTTAAATTTGTACGATGAGAATTGAAGTCGATTTTGTTTTTTGCTTAAAAATTAATTGTTTTTTATATACAAAAATAATTGGTTTTAGTTATACGAAATTTTTTAATTATAATAATTTAATTTAATAAAATTGAAATTTTAAAGAAAGTTGGCAGCGTAGTTCAAAACTGTGAATTAAAAAACGTTTTTTAAACTCGGCATTTTTGTATACGTCAAAACGACCAATACTTTCAATCGACTATTTTTGACTTGAATGAATTTCGGTCAGAACTTTTCTTTTATCATATAACGAAGTTCTGCCAAAGTGAAAACAATGAATTTATTTCAAAAGTTATGCAAAATAATTAAATGCAAGGAAGCAATTAACTGAGTGCACTTTTTTCAGATTTCAAATACACGAATTTCGGCTATATCTCAAAAACGTCTCTACTCTCTGACATTTTGATTTCGTATTCGGACTCAGCAAAAAATTTTGCATAAGAATGTATATAAAAAGGTCGCTGGTCAGACAATTTTTTTTTTTTTTTTTCGGTAAATTTGTATTATTGCAGACAAAAATGTAAAGCGGACCCGAGTGCGTTCTATTATGAAAAACCTGTAGCCATTTTGCCACGCCTATTACAAATTATATATCGTTGAAAAGCTTAGAATATAAACCATTTGGGAGAGCGGTAGATTATTTAAAAATGCAGTAAAATTTGTTTATTGTAAATTTTTAGTAAAGAAAAAATTACAGAAAAAAGGGCTAAAAAGGTCTAAATAATAAGTTTTAAAGCTAAGAAAAGTGCTGGTTTCATTATTCACCGATTGAACATTTTTTTAATTATTTTAGAACGAGTTTCCAAAATTTTATTTGTTTAGGTACATAGGCACATACAGTTTTTGTTTATCTAAACAAACATTCTTAAGCTTAAAACTCGTTAAAAGAAAGCATAAAAAATAGATACATTACGAATTCACTATTTTAGACGAAAAAAGGACTTCGCTAAATTGTGTTTTTAGAGAAAATAAGTCTAAATAATTTTCCCAAAAAATCGGTTTCGAGATATAGGCAAAAATCTGTTTTCTAGGTCTTTTGCAGTTATTGCCAAAAAAAACTCCACAAAAGCGAATACAACTAATCTTCTTTGGATACCGTTCGAGAGATATAGTGGGCCTCATTGCGTTGATATATTTTTTGTGCCAATCGTATTTAATAATATCTACTTTTTGAGTTTCAGACGTTTACATTTCGAAAGATAATGAGCTTTTCAAACTTTTTCGAAAATTGTTTATGTTTATTCATTCCCTTCAGTTGATAAACTTTGTAAAAAAAAAATAATAATTAAAACCGTCAGGAGGAAGGACAATTTTATAACGAAAATGCGAAGCATAAGAACGGCCAAATCGGACAGAGAATGTTTAACTTTTGATAAATTTAATAAAAGCGGCCAATTTCAATTTTTGCTACAATCACTTTCAGCGGAAAATGTGTTTTTCCACACAAACAGCAGAAATGTTTAAATTTAAAGTTTAAAATTAAGTTAAGATTTTTGGAGTCTCAAAGGGCTATTTCAAATTTAAAAGGGCCAAAAAAGGAGCTATGGCAAATTTCTGGGACAATTTGAAATAAAAAGAGCTAAATGTAGCCCCCAAAAGTACCAAAATGGCAACACTGATGGGAAACCTTCGAGTGTATATCTGCCGCGATAAACTACTTCTCATAAAAATAGAGCGCTGTTCGGAGTCGGCATATAACTGTAGGCCTCTCACCATTGTGTGACGACATGAAGGCGCACCACACAAATCGGAGCAGAAGCTTAGGGGACATTCCAATGTGGCGGGTGGGACATTTTAACTCGTCGCCATATTGAAAAATCTTGTACACCGCTAATCATTAGCCGCTAATGAATGGCTCATATCTTATTTAGTTTTTGGAAATTATTCTTAAATAGTACTTTGTTAGTCTGTACAGTCAGGGTGCTCAAACCCCTCAAACCACACAGAATCTACTCGGACTACTATTTTTGCGCACAAAATTAAAGCTTAATGAAGAGAGTTGACCAAACTGAGTTTAGACTAATTAGTTGTATCCTAATCCAATAAAGTTTCGACCGTGCTTACTAGCTTCTACGTAAAATTTTAATTACCTTTAAACTTTTGTTGGGAAAATTTGCAATTCAGGTTGGCAATATACAACTCATCAAGGTGAGTGTATCGCCAACAAATACCTAGCACTCTGATTAGTTTGTTGCCGTGACATTCGCTATGCGAACACATTGAGAGACACGGTAGCAAGTAAGTATGTGATGTGTTGTTGCATTAACTTTGGAGCCAACTAAGTAGCAATAGCGAAAACACGCGCCAAATTAAGCAATTTCAATGCAGCAAACAACAACAAGCCAATGCATTCAAGCAAACATAGCTGAGCAATAGCACGCAGCGGTGGCAATAGGATTTTACGAACAGAATTGAGGAAAATGCATACCTACATACCTATGTACGTGAAATGTATATGTATTTGGACATGCGTATGTATGCGCAATGACAGCCAACAGACAACATAACAAGCAAGCGAATGAATGGCATGCCATTGTTTGCGTAGAATGCAATTTTGTCAGCGATGTTACGCCCGGCTGGGTGCGCAGCTATAAAACGTCAATTGTTTGATGGCTGAATGTTTTTGGCGATGACGCATGCCATTGCAAGCTTGTAGCCGCATTTACCTCTGGCACGGCAAAATGTTCTTGTCCGCTCAGGTCGTTAGTGCTGCTGCTCCCCAACAGTGGCTGTCCATTGTCTGGCGCGTGCTTTATGGATGTATCCAAAGACATTTTGTGGCAAATTGAGCAAATCAAGCTGTAAGCGTTGACCTCCTTGCAATTACTCAAGCGATCTGCAGCGATGTAGCAGCGCAGCGTGAAGAAGA
Organism: Rhagoletis pomonella; assembly: GCF_013731165.1. Taxonomy (NCBI): domain Eukaryota; kingdom Metazoa; phylum Arthropoda; class Insecta; order Diptera; family Tephritidae; genus Rhagoletis; species Rhagoletis pomonella. The sequence continues at coordinate 57,049,536 of NW_023458560.1, forward strand.
GGAAGAAGAACAAAACAAGAAATTTGAACTCTATTATGCTGCACACAATTAAGATGAATGGCGCTTTTAGTTATATTAAATTTAGAAGAAAAAAACCTCAATTGTTAGGAGAATAGAAATATATGTAGAGCGCTTAGCAATCATAAAAAATTGTTTTGCGTCGTGTTGCCTATGAAGCTGGGAAATGCAAAGAGATTTGCCACACCACTTTGCTAAAAACTAATGTTCAGGCAGCCGCTCTACTCCGAAACCTATAGCCACTTGGCAGTTTTGATGCATTTTATGATATCCCACAGATAGATGCAGCTTCACTCTGATAGAGTCTGCAGTAATGGTTGGCCAAGAGCCGTGCACTACCAGTGAAAATGTTCAACTGCAGCGTAATCTGTTATGCCAATTGTGTCGTTAAGCACACGCACAGGCCAATGCGCAGTGGAGACAGCTATGACTTTACTGATCTAATTCAAATTTCTCTCAACAAGCTAAATATGCTTATGGTGTATTTAACAGGCGATTACTGCGAGTGAATTCTGAAAAGATGAACCTAGTGGTTTTCACTAAGAAGCACAAGATATCTGATCTTGATAGTATAGCTCTAGAGGGAAATAAATTCGAAGTAAAGGAAGAGGTCAAATATATGGGTCTCACTCTGGATAGTAAACTAAATTGGGGGTCCCACATTGCAGATAGCGCGAATAACAGCATATGCGATGAGAACAACATCATCGAAGGCACTGTTTGCGTTACTAAACTTTCTTCCCGTAGACCTACAGCCCAAACAGGTCACAAGCGGTTCGGCAATTCGAATGAAAATTCTAAATAAATAGTCAAATACTTGTCGGTAATTCTGCTTTCGCTTTCCCTGACCGAGGCGCCAATGGCCAACGTGTGTGTGAGCCACATCTCGTTAGTTCACCGCTATCTCTTTTCCGTATATTCTCTTTTGCCCTGGATACCATATTAAAGTAATTTGAAATTGAATCAGAAGCTCTCAGGTCGAGTTTCTTCTACACTCTTTTACAAGTTGCGACCTAAGACCAGAAGAGAGTGAGCTTATTTCCTTATGTGGTCTGAAAAATTTTTCAGCAGCGTTTTCCCGGGCTCATGGTGTATGCCTGGGTCCACCGCCGAATCTATTGTGCGAACCACTTTATATCGACACCTGAGTGAAAGATCGACCTATGTATCTCCGCAGCCAGTTGGAAAACGCCCTATCTGAGAATTTTATTAAAGAACGCCCTATATCAGCTGCCGATTCAAAAACTTTCTATTTCAGCACACTTTCAATACATTTTCATTTGAGATAGGGCGTTTTTGAACCGAATTTTGACGTAGGGCGTTCTTCAACCAAATTCCGAAAGTGTTTTTCGATAAAATTCTGAAGTAGGGCGTTCTTGAAAAGTTTTCTGAGACAGGGGGGGGTTTTCGAACTGGCGGCGGAGATAGGTCGATCTTCCACTCAGGAGTCGACTCCTATATTGGGTAGACATGTTGAAAAAACGATATAGCGGGCGTCTAATCCCTGATATGCAGTTCTAAGAGACTCCTAAACATCTTGAGAACATACAACAATAAGCTTAGGAATAAATATTGCTCTTCCTATGCAAACGGAAAATTGGTCCATACAGACTAAGCGATTTAAAGGTTTGAAACTGAAAATAGCAGTAGTTCCCCCAAAAAAGTTTTTAGAGAGTAGTACTGTACACACTTAGATCAGCAGTTATGAGTTCGTCAAGCCTGTGTATGATATTTATAGAATACCCAACTGCTCATCGTCCGTCTCGATGCATTTCTTTATAGAGTTTCATTTCTTTATAGAGTGGCCAAGTTTCGCGGGGCGTACGTTTCAAGGAAAAAATCTGTATTTTACTTGCAATTTTTGTAAATGAATCAAAACAGTTCTTCTTTGATTAGGATGAAATGCACTTACGTGAGTAGTGCCGTTCTCTGCAGTCTTATGTAATGTTTGGTATGAAGTCCCTGACACTTGTAGGTAGATCATATCTTTAAACAATTCCTCCATTCTACTCACTCGTACATAGCATCATCTACAGTATATGGTTATTTATTCATTATAGGCTTTTTACCACCTTGCTTATTCTACGAAGTGAACTTTGCCAAGGGATGACTGAAATTCGTTGCATTTTAGGCAGGACTTCATTTCTAAAAAGTGTATAATGAAACAGATAGAAGAGAGCCTTACGATCGAATGGCATGTAAGTTCAAGCAAATCGTACAGGTTCTCCATGAGAGAATTGATGCAAACTCGAAAGTAAATTTGGTCTGAGCTGCCTCCTTTAAGGCGGAAAACTCCTCTTGGAATAACCTACAGTGATCCTCGAGCTCAAAATTTAGAGTTCCTTGGTCTAGTCCTAATTTGGCATACAACTTTGATCTTTAAAAAACCTGACCTTTTCAATGACATTTACATATATGATTTCAAGATTATACGATACAAAAATACATTCAAATGGGACCTTGTTTCCAAACGCAGGTGCAAAAGCGACACGGACTTTGGGCTCTAATTCAAAATTCCGATGAAACGAAAAAGCAGCAGAAGAAGGGAGGGGATGGCAGAGTTGGTTGAGCACGATTATGATTAGGATAAGGATTGAGATTAAGGGTATGAAAAAGATGAAGGTGATGATTAAGATTAAGATTAAAATTAAGATTGAGACTATAATTAAGGTTAGGATTAAGAGTAAGATTAAAATTAAGATGAAGACTAAGATTAAGATTAATAATACATTAAAACTGAGATTAAGATTAAGATTACAAATAAGACTAAGATTAAGATTGATATTAAAATTAAAATTAAGATTATTATTAACGTTAAGACTAAGATTAAGATTAAAATTAAGATTATTATTAAGACAAGGATTAATATTAAAATTAAGATTAAGATTGAGATTAAGACTAAGATTAAAATTAAGATTAATATTAAGGTTAGGATTAAAATTAAGATTAAGAGTAATGTTAAGATTAAAATTAAAATTAAGATTAGGATTGAGATTAAAATTAGGCTTAAGATTTAGACTGAGATTAAGGTTATGATTAAAATTAATATTAGGACTAAGGTTAAGATTATGATTAAGATTGAGATAGAGATTAAGATTAAGGTTAAGACTAAAATAAATATTAGTATTAAAGTTAATACTAAGATTAAGATTAAGATTAAAATTAAAATTAATATTAATATTAAGATTAGTATTAATATGAAAATTAAGATTAAGATTTAGATTAAGATTAAGGTTAGGATTATGATTAGGATTAAGATTTAGACTGAGATTAAGGTTAATATTATAATTAAGATTAAGACTACAAATTGAGTTAAGATTAAGCTTAAAATTAAGATTAAGATAACGATAAAGGTTAAGATTAAGATTATGATTTAAGATTAAGATTATGATTAAGATTAAGATTAAGATTTAGACAAAGATTAAGATTAAGATTAAGAACTAGATTAAGGTTAAGATTAAGATTTAGGATAAGCTTAAGATTAAGAATAAAATTAAGATAAAGATTAAGATTAAGATTTAGATTAAGCTTAAGATTAAGAATAAAATTAGGACGGAGATTGAGATTAAGATTATGATTAAGACTGAAGGAAGGAGTTTCACTTCAGTCGCTCGTGGTATCCACACGCAACTTTTACGCACACCAAAGCTGCCACAATTATCAGAATAAATACAAACACTTTGAGAGGCACAAATTGTTAAACATAATTTTTAGGTGGCTCATTGAAGACGAGTACACACGCACTCTTATACTTCAAAGCAGTGCAAAGCTGTGCTGCGCTAAAATGCTGCGGAAGGCGTTGTCGGAGTTGATTTTTTTTTTTTGTATTCAATGAACTGCTTGAGTAAAATATAAAATTTATTTTTCGTTGCATGCAGCTTGCAGAAGCTTTTATTATTAGCCATAAAAAATCTATTAAAATAATATTTCTTTAAATTTTTACTACTCAAAACGGTTATACTAGTAAAAGTAAAAGCAATCAGCCAAAAACATTTCGCTTATGTTGAAAATAAGAAAATATTTTTGCGCCACAAAAATTACTATCCGAATTATGTATTTACGGTACTCGACTTCTAAATCTCTCTCTGGCATCTCGTGCTTATCCTGTTGCTATTTTAAAGTTAAACAGATTTTTTTTGTTGCCTTTCTAAAAATTCCCAAACTTCAATTTTCACATTTATGTATTACCACACGAAAAAGTTCCACCAATTTCCGAGTTAATGGCACTGCACATAAGCTGCTTTGCACTTCATTTGCTGTGAATTGGGTGAATTGTAGATTGCACTTTTCCCGGATCAAAGGATTACCGAAGAATTTGGGCTGCCTTCGAAAGCAAATCACAGACCGGAAGGTGATAATAATGAGAAGAACAACAACAACAACAACAATAACAAAAACACACAAGCCAAAGCTAGGCAAAATAGGAAGTGCTTAATAAAGCAAGTTGGAAGTCAACAACAACAGCATCACTAGCGCAACTACAAAGACAAAAGAGCAGCAGAGGAAAAAGGAAATAAGAAACATTCAGTTGATGTGCAGGAAAATTGGTAGTAACCACACATTATGCACAGTCATTTGGTCATCATCAAAGGTAACACACATAAACACACCCACACACACACACACACATGCGCACATCGATATACGAGTAGTGGCTGCATTTGCGCATACATACAAACGTACATTTGTAATAGCCCTTGGAATACACCAGTGCAACATTAGTGTAATTTTCACACTCCATTTTCGCTACATATTTTGTGGCTGGTGAAAATTTTCCATCTGCAAATTGAAATGAATCTGTTTCGTAATATGTTTATGGAGGAGTGAATCATTTTTTTCCCCTTTGCGCTTCCTTTGCTCTTTTAACCCGTGGAGAATTTTCCGAATACTTGGGGAATAGAGTGGCTGAGTTATTACATTTCGTTTTTCATTAGACAAAATTTGGTCACAGTTTGCTGGTATTCATTTGCACAAGCTGACGTAAGCTTACCCACCTGTCTATTACATATGTTTTTAATTTCAAATTTTTTTTGAAAAAAAGAAATCGTGTTGAGTGAGAATGACAAAATTATTTTAGGAAAAGAAAGAACACAGAATAACTGAGAAAATTTTTCCAAAAAAATCCAATGAGCTCAAAGATACAAAAATGTAGATTCAAGAAGCCAAGCTACTTGAAGGCCTTTAAGGCATGCAGTGCAATCTGTCTAATCAGGGGCGAACTACTAAAAATTAGCTTTAAAGGTTAGACTAAGGAGGCACAATTTTTAAGCAAGGCTACAGATAGACCACGGACATGTCGCGACATCAGTTTGAGAAGAGTTAACAAGCACTCAATGACGTCATTATCTGACAGAACCAGTGAGGTCAATAAAAAAAAAAAAACAATTTTCTGGCTGCCAAGTGTTCTTCACAGGAACCGTAACAGTTACAACTTTTATTAGAAAAATCGCTCTTTAACAATTATTTTTTTTACTTTTCTTGAATTACTCTTTAAATAATCGTTATTTCTGATTTTATTTTATAAATCAAAAATAACGGTTATTTTTGATTTTTATCTAAATAATCTGCAATAATAATTATTTTTGATTTTTAAATTATATGTCTTAGATAACAGTTATCGAAGACTTATATTTATAAAAGTCATAAATAAAAATCTGTCACTGACCTTTATTTTTAAAATCATACTTATAAAAGTCATTTGTATAAGTCGTAGTAAACTTTGGTTTCCCAAAACCTTCTTAACTGCGAAAAATGTTAATGACTTTTATACGAATGTTTTAAAAAATAAAAGTCGGTGACTGATTTATATTGATGACTAAAATAAATAAAAGTCTTCAATAACTGTTACCTAAGACATATAATATAAAAATTATAAATAATTGTTATTTTAGATTTATAATATAAAAATCAAAAATAATTGTTATTTTTTTTTAATTTTGCATAAAAATTGCAAATAAAAATTTATTTTTAATTTTGAGTCTCGGTGAAAAAAGAAATCGATTGGTATGCATCACTTAGTTGTAGAACATTTCCTTCATAGTGAATTTTTCCATGACAGTTTTGATCAATAATTGTTATGTTCGGTCCCTGGTTCTTCATGAAGAATCCGAACTCAGAATTGTTCAATCAGTTGTTTTTAAATATCCTGACCTATAAATAGGAAATATGCGGTTGCGGCCTATTTTTGAGGTTATGTAGAAATATGGTTTACTTTGATTTTTTAAAAATTGATAATTTTACAAGCTTTTATTTAACTTGAATTAATCCGCTCGAGTCAAGATATTTGAAAACCCGTATTTATACTCCGATTTAGTTCATATTTGGAATGTATATTACTTATATGGAAGGAAATAACGCCATAAAAAAGTAGCCTGTAGTGTCACACACACTTTGAATTATTAAATGTGATTAATCGATGTCTAGGTAAAGAAACTCAAGTCAAAACAAATTTTATCCTAAAAATTTGCACCAGTTATAATTAAAAACTATTTTTTTTTAACTTCCTTGTCCTAAATTAATGTTTCGTTAATCTCATATCTTTTTCCTAGAAAAAAATTTAAGTTTTTTAAAGCAGTTTTTTCCTAAGAAATTCTCAAACAGAAATAATTTTTTGCCAAAAATGGTTTTTTGGTATCCAATATTTTGTTGAAAAAATATTTTTTCGTAAAAAGCTTAAATTAATTTGCCCCAAAAAAAAAATTTTCTAAGAAAGTACATATTACCCAAAAATTGGTATACTAAGAAATAATTTTGGGGAATAAAAATTAAATAAAACGGCGGCACCAAGCTCACTAAAATTTTTGAATATAGTTGTTCAAAGGCCATAGATATCAAAAAAAAGAATAATAATTTTTTTGTATTTATTCTTGGAATTTTGTAAAAAATATTGGTTAATTTTTCCCCAAAAATCATTACATATGTAATGATGTCTTTGTAAGACAATTGTCAATTCTGGCAACTATATTGAAAGCTCTTTACTGTCTTTCGAAAGACTAATTGAAGGATCTGCTAACGAGGAGGTCTGAGGCACTATGCTGTTCGCCTTTTAGCAATGTGATTTTTTAAAGTAAATTGAAATTAAAAAAATTTACATATTTTCTTTTTTAAAACAATAAAAACTTGTAAAAAAAGAAAAAAATCAAAAATAAATAACGTTTTTAAAAAATAAATGAAATTTAATTTTATTTTTTTTTATAACAATAAAATCTAAAAATTAAATGAGAAAAAGAAGAAAATTAAATCGAAAAAGAAGCAAATAGTACTTAAAAATTCAAAAATATATATTCAGTTTTAAAACAAAACCTAAAAAATAAAAAAATAAAAATATTGAATAAAGAAAAAGATAAAAAAAGATCCTACAAATGAAATCAAATAAAAAATTATATAGGTATTTTTCTTTTTAAAACAAGCTTTAAAAATTTAAAGAATATTAAATTGACATAAGAAAAATAAATTAAATAAAAAAATTTAAAAATAAATTAGAGATAAGTTTCTAAAAATTTAGTGAATTAAAAAAATTTTTTTCTTTTATAAACAATAAAATCGAAAAAGTGAAAATGTGAAAGAAAATTTAACTAAAAAAGGAAAAAAAAGTTATTCAAAAAGAAGAAAAAATTAAAATAAACTAAAACTTAAATGAATTAAAAAAAATATTATTTTTAAAAGAATAACATCTAAAAATTAAAAAAATATATTTTTCTTTTTAAACATACAATCTTAAAATTAAAAGAAAATTAAAGCAAAAAAATTTTAATTAAAATAAAAGAAAATAAATTTCGCTCAAAATAAATCTTCACCACGATTAGTGACTGAGAGCGCCTTTTTTCTAAGACTTTTGTGCTCGAATACAAAAAAAAAAAATTTCGTACCATCTTGTCATTTGTATTTCTTTTGTCTTACGAAAGACTTTTTACTATCTTAGCCAAAATTTCTCTGTAAGTCTAGATTAACTGAGCTCTTATGGTAAGCTTCTGGGACTGTATCTGCTCGCTATTCGTTTATGTTGGGCGTATGTGTGACAAAGCCATATTTGAACAAAAGTTACACGTCGCTTTCTTATAGGTTCACTGCTCACAGGAGAATCAAATGCATTTATGCAGCTCTCTAATACAAGCACAAACACATACATATACCATATGCCATGTATCCAGTTTGTTACAAGTGTCAGAGAAAAATGGCAAAATATTATGAAAATTTTATGCGCTCAATTAATTTTTCATTTCGAATTCATTTTTTATGCTTTTACTGCATGCAAACAAAGCTTCAAATAAATACTAACGAAACTTCAAGAGTGCGCAAAGCATTGTAGCGCTAAACTGACAATAAACAAATTTAAATTGATGTACATTTGTACATACATATGTACATATGTATATATTTTGCAGCAAAAATAACCGCTCATATCCGCTTATGTTGTGACAACGGATTACTTTGAGATTTTACTTAATTCACATTTGTTTTCTATTTATTTCCGCAACGAACCAGAGCAAAAAAAAATCAAGCTACACGATGGCGATGAGCAAACTTTAGTTTAGCCTACGAGTATTTTGTTGCTAAAATTTACCACACACCCTCCTAGGGATATATGTATATACGTATGGAAATAGAAGTCATTTTGAATTTGTACGCTAGCTGCTATAAAAAAGTGATGCTCACATTTTATTTTCCGTAAACGCACGCAGGAATACGTACCTCACTTCAGCATAGCCTTAAAAAAAAAAAACGGAACCGCACACACACACAAAAGGTGCTATCGCTTCAAGTGCTTGCGGTGGGGAATATTGCTGGGCCATGTGTGTAGTAACAACGCAATTCGCACTTATACACACATACACAAATAAACATTTATGTAAAGCTACAAATGCGTGAATCCATTTTGGTTATTTGTTTAAGCCTCACTGTTACCGCTGTTAGACAGCATATGAACCAAACAAATGTGTGTGCGCTGCTGTGCGCCCAAATGTATACCTTGTTCTATGTATTTTTTCTTGTTTTTTTTTTTTTGTTTTTGCTCGCTTAACAACTCTTACCAACTCCCCAGTGTGCATTTCGAAAGTGTTTAAATGTACGAATTTCACATTTCCTTCAAATTGTGTAAAGCCAACGCACACAACTCTTCAGATATACAGTCAGCGTCAAAAAATATAAATCGCCTGAGTTTTTGACGATTTCATTTTTTTTTAGTGCCAAATTTGTTTTTATTTTTCTATAAAAATATATATGTACATAAATAGTTCACCCAACAGCGAAAACCACAAGAATATATATTTTGTTTTTTAAGTCATAAAGAACTCGCGGAAAATGCTAGAAATTTTCATCGAAATTTAAAATTTTTCAGTTCGATTTCATAAAGTGCAAGTTTCAAGTCGCTAAATATTACCGTTGATTTTTGAACAACAACAAAACAAAAAGGTGGTGCTCATCCTTTGGATGGAAGAAAATGCGACACACCCTCGGTAATTTTTAGCAGCTTGGAACTTGCACTTTATTATACTAATGGGCTACAAAACTGCATAAGTACTCAACATTTTTCTAAGAAATCGAATTGAAAAATGGAAAATTTCGATGAAACTTCTGGCATTTTCCCGAGTTTTGTATGAAATTAAATTTGATGAAAGTAAAGTAAATTTTTATAAAAAAAAACTGGCAAATGCGCGGCATGCTTCACTGCGTCTTGTAAGAATTTGTATGTGGTTTGATACCCATACTGTAATATTTCATTTATTTTATCAATTTAATTGAATAAAATTTTTCTAACAGCTGGCAACCATCTTCAAAAATATTTTCGGCAGTAAACTTTCCTAAACCTCTTCATTTTGATACCCATATTGCAATATTAACGTTATCTTATCAATTAAATTTTATTAAAATTTTCTAACAGGTGGCAACCCTCTTCAAAAATATTTTCGGCCCAAACCTCTTCATTTTGATACCAATATTGCAATATTAACTTTATCTTATCAATTAAATTTTATTAAAATTTTCAAACAGGTGGCAACCATAAACAGAAATATTTTCGGCTGTAAGCCTTCTTCAACCTCTTTCTTTTGACAGCTATATTGCGATATTTACTTTATTTTATCAATTTACTTAAACTGCAATTTTTAAACAGGTGGCAACTCTCTATTTTTTTTCTCTCTATAATTTAAGTTAGACCTCTAGAAAGATATCGGTGGAAACTGCATTCAATTTCATGCATTAGTTTTCGAGTGATGCGCGTATAAGTATACAGACAGACAGACAAAAATTCAAAAATTTTTGATTTAGCATCTGTTGTTGTTGTAGCTGTAAAAAGACCACTCTTATTAATTTTTTTTAATATCTATAATGTTACAATTTTATTATATCTGTAGATAGAAAAATTTGAAAAATATAAATTAATTAATTAATGGCGTCAAAAACGCCAGGGCATGCATATATTTTTGACGCTGACTGTATATGTATGTATATGCACATACAAATAAAAAAATATACATACATATAAAATGCAAACAGCTCAAATTTCAAGTTTCGTGGCACGTGAAATGTAACCGCAACGTGCGAGCGCTCAGACATGCTCAGGCGCTTACGCTACGTAATGCACACAAAGGGAGTAATTTGATTGTGTTTGGTTTGCATGTGTCGACTTTGTTTTGATTTGAGGTTTTTTAGTTTCGTTTCTTTCTCGTTTTTTGCTGGTGAATTTTGCTTCTGCTTTGCTACGTTTTGGGTAATTCAATTTGCAAAAAGTGCTCATTTCCTTTGAGACGACTGTTAAAAATCTCATTCGCTCATAATTATTACGATGATGATTTTGTATTTTTTGTGTGAATTTTTTATTATACTATACTACAAATGTGTGTCATGTAGGTACGGAAAAGTACTGGAGGCAAATGGAATTTAAAAGTTTCAAGGGTAGGTTTTTTGAATAGAGTGCGGAAAGTTTTCTTGGGATTCGTGCTTATGCTTGTATTTGTTATGGAACCGTTAGCGACCACTTTCTGTGATCGTTATATTCATCCTGTTAATTGCTTGTGTTGACAAAGAACGTACCGCGTATGCACTTTATGATAAAAGGCAAAAAAAAATTTGGTTAAATTTTATTATTTTGTCACGAAATACCGTTTACCTTTTATTTCATGTGGCAAAAATGAAAGAATGTTATTTTTGTTTTTTTTTTTAGTCTTTCAAAGAAAAGCCAAATTAAGATTTTAATATAGTTTTGAAAACTGATAGTACCCGAAAAATTCCGACAGCTGTAAAAAGTTGCGAAAGCTTCAGAAAGATTTCGAGTATCAAAACTTTACGCCTAAAAAAGTAGTAAGCAACAATTGTCTTTAGTAGTTTCGAAAAAATCCCAAAAAGTTATGAAAAAAATCCCTAAAATTCTTGAAAGTCGAAATGAGCCGAAAAAAACCCGAAACTCCCAAAAAGTTACGCAAAATTCCAAAACATTCCATAAATTCCCATAACTTAACATAAACTAAAATAATATTCCGAAAAATCTAGAAAAAAATTCTGAAAGTTTCCAGCAAATAGAACAAAAAGTATCCGGAAATTAAAAAAGTCGCGGAAAAAATACGAAAATAAGAGATTCAAAAAAGTAAATCACAAAAAACTTCGAAAGTACCAAAATGTGCTTAAAGGTCGCGAAAAGATCGCGAGAAAAACGTGAAAACTACAAAAAAAATATGAAAAATCAACATTTATTATAGAAAAATAGCAAGCACAAGTTATCTTTAAAAATACTGCCTAAAAAAATAAACAACTGAAATGGTATTAAATGAAATAACCGAAATCTGTTGAAAAGTCCCGAAAAGTTCCAAAAACACCGAAAGAAATCGAAAAGCTCCGAAGCAGTCCGAAAAAATACCGAAAAGTCTTGCAAAAACCTCGAAAGATCCAAATAAAATGAAAGCGTCCCAAACAATCTCGAAAAGTCCTGAACAATCTAGAATTCCGAAATTTTCCGAAAAATAGAGCGCAAGTATCCCGAAATAAAAAAAATTGTCAATTTACGAGAATTAGAACGCGAAAAACGCCGAAAACTCCAGAAAAACCTGAGGGGTCATAAAAAGATCCGAAAAAATCTTTCAAAACTTTAAAAAATAATCCAAAATTATTTGAAACGCTATGTACTAAAAAAATATCAAACAAAGCTTGTCTTTAATTGTACCAAAAAGTCGTTTAAAATACTGAAAAATCCTTTAAAAGATCACGAAAAAATTACCTATATCTTCCGAAAGGTCCCGAAAAGATTCAACAACCTTAAAAAGAACGAACGAACAAGTCCGAAAGTAACGCTGAAAGGTCCAAACGACACGAATAAGTCTGAAAAAAACTCAAAAAAATACCGCAAAATCATAAAAAAAAATTCTGGATCTTCCGAAAAATGGAACACAAATATCCCGAAATAAACAAAAATAAGTCTTCAACAAATGCTAAAATGAGAAATTCCTAAAAGTAAAATTCGAAATACGCCGAAATAAACGAGGGTTCGAAAAAAAACGCGAGAAAAACTAGGGCATTCTAAAAAAACAAAAATCAGAAATTATTGCAAAAATTTTAAGCAAATTTTTTTTGCGATAATTTTTGTTTTTTTGGTTCTTTGTTATTGTTTTCAAGATTTTCTCAAGATTTCGCATAATTTGTCTTTAATATTGTACTGAAAAAATCCCAAACAATAAACTAAAAAATCTTGAAGAGATACCGAAAAACTCCGAAAAAGGGAACGTTTCTGAAAAACTCCGAAAAATACCGCTATTACGTAATATCCCCAAAAGTACAAAAAAGACCCGAAAAATCAAAAAATTTAAAATCCCGAAAAGTGAAACACAAAGAGTTCCGAAAACTCTCCAGAAGTCGGAAAAAATACCGAAAAATTTTGATAAAAAATAAAAATAAAAATATGCCTAGAAGTTTCTTAAAATCGAAAATAATATAAACAAAAAGATGCGAAAAGACCAGAAAAATATCGACAAGTTTTGATATAATCCTCAAACATAAAACAGGATATATCCGAGAAGACCAAACAAGTTCCGAAAAAATCTCAAAATGAAAATCCGGATAAGCAAAATGCTAGGAATTTGGAAAAATCCTGTATGGTCCCGAAAAAGTTCTGAAAAAGCCAACAAAATTTAAAATTTGAAATGTGATGCTGTGATCTGAAACATGAGCATCCCAAACGCGTTTTCTTTGTGATATCGAGCGCCTACACACTGTCACCAACCTTCCCATTACAAGGGATGACTGGGATGGCGCAGACCGGCTTCTTCTTCCCATTTCATGGACTCTGAAATACTAAAATAAAATCCAAGACATTCCCTCCGTTCACTCGCCAGGTCTGTGAAAGATCTTCAGCAGATACTCAACGCCTCACTCAGGATTAACTCAACTGGTTGAAGTTCTGTCCCGTCTGCGCCCGTTGGGCAAAACCCTAAACCATTCGCGTAAGGCAAAATTCAGAACCACGGCACACAGCCTTCGGAGGACTCTGGTGTCGTAGGAACAGCAGAAGCCCGGAGCAGGTTTCAATACTTAAGTGGTGCTTTGAAGCTTTCTTCGCTTCGAGCTTTGATCAGTAGCTCGTTTCTGTAACAATTCTCTACCAAGGCGAATAGAGATATGAATTCGCCGCCCTGTTCTCTACTGCTAATGAGTAGTAGGGAATAACGTATATTCTCTACAAGTAGAGAAATAATCGGTAGAGAAGAGTTACAGAAACGAGCTACAGGGATGGTAAAGAAAGAACAGATATACTTTTTTAAAGAAGTCAAATCATCGGGATTTATTATTGATGCTAATCAATATTAATTAATTTGCGAAATCATTTTCAAACCCATTCTAACATTAGAAGACCGAAGTTGAGTTCACTAAGGCCAACCTCAGCAAACTGTGCCAACTAGCTTGGGTGGGTATCACGGATACGATGAGAACAACTGCCCGACAAGTAAAAGTGTTTAATGTATGCATCAAAACCCCTTTTCCAGGAACGGATAATGAGGCACACCAAGCAGAACCAACTGGAATGACGAATGACCTAATTCCCGGAAGTATAGGTACACATACTAATGGCACCAAAATTGGCCAAGGCATCTGAGCAGTTCCTTATAACATTAAACATAGAAGTATGGTTTCTTGATTTATTTTAGGCTGAGCTTGATGTCATTGAAATATGTCTGTGTACACCCCACGAAATAAGGCAACAAACAAACACATCTACATACATGCACTCTGGCAATTGGGCGGCGCTCTTTGTCATCGCAAAGCTAGTGCCCGCCTCGCCTTTAGCCCTTAGTACTGATGGCGTTATGGTACCGACCATAGTGCAGTCATTGTAAAAAAAGTCTGCCAGGCAGACGAAATTCTCTTTACCGGAAATATCAGCAAGGAGAATCCAACCTTTCGTTATTACAGGCTTTTTTATAGGCCACTGCAAAGGTAATGAAGCAGTTGGCAAAGCAGCAAGCTGTCTGCTCTGGTCAGTGCAGGCTAGGTAGGCTACGAATATCAAACAACATCAGTGCACATTTAATGTGAAGACCTTGCCAGATCCAGACACCGCTTTGTGGGATCGCTGCAGCTAGAAGCACATTCGTCACAATAGCTCGAACGATACGTGGCTCGATGTAACCAAATCGTAGTTTGTTATGATAGCTCATCTTTGGTGGCTTAACTAATCAACTGAATCTAACTTTCAGCTTAATCCAGACCACAAGTGGTGGAAATTGGTGATGCGGTTGAACTTAGAGAAATTTGTAGAATGGGCTTCCGAGTACAAATTAGTTATATGGATTGGGCGTCATCCTATCCTCACATGCCATCATTCCTTCGGTCATCTTTCGAAAATCTCTCGCTAGCAGACAGCCTTCGCGTTATAGTTCTTTAGGTCAGATTAATTCCAATGCTTCTGCACTGGGCGGGTGTGGTTTCCTTCCGCTTTGATGCAATTCGATTTAAGAAAAAATGTTTACTTTTAAATTTTTTCATAAAAGTTGTTCAATTGCTGCAGCACAGAACTATTTTTACTCATTAAAAAAATTGTTCACATACTTTCCACCCACACTTTTTGCCGAAGCTTTTCAATTTGCTACAATTTCAATTTCCCTCATTTTTCAATTTTTTATGCCCAAATAAATCGCCAATTGTCGTCCAAGGTCAGTTTAACAACAACGCTACGTGTGGCATTGAAATGATTGTGAATTGCTATCGATTGCCGTTGGCCAATTTGAGTGCAAATACACAAATGTACAAACGTATGAATGTATGTGAATCACCATGGTGTGCGCGCTTAAGCGCGAACAAATTTACACTCAAACAAATGTGTATGTACTCGTACATATAAATAATTTACACTTTCATTTTAAGAAGTACACCGTCGTGTGATATTTAGCCCAAACATTGTCCAACAGCTGTATAAATTCATTTTTACACGAATTTTCAGGAATTTTTCATTCTTCTTCTTCTTCTTCTTCTTCTTGACAGAATGCAATTTATGTAACCTACTTCTGGGTGTTATGGGCTGTGAAGGGGCTACTAAATGGGCTGGTATGTATGTACATATGCATGTATGTATGTATGTATAAATAAAATACATATCCACATTTATGTATATCTGTATATTAGAGTGGTCCAATTTTTGTATGGGAAAAAAAGAAAACAGGGCACCCCCTTAGTTTTTTCCTTTTGATATTTGTAATATCTATACCAACTTTCAGTTTTCTACTGCAACCAAATACAGGGTGCTCAATGACCTTGAAATGCGTTACTGGATCGCTGTGAAACTGGCAAAAATATAAAAAAAAATACTTAGAAATGTAAGGTTTGGTACCAGCACCTTTTTCCGGCAAGAGGAAAAATTTTGGAAGGTACCCCAAACTCTATCTGGGAAACATCTTTTTTTGGATCGCTCTACTGTACATCCATTGAGAAAAAGTCGACCCTAACCGCCAAAATAACGTAAGCGACTTGTTTTTCAAAATTTTCATTTTGATGCAGAAATGCATATAGATGCCCTAGGAATATTTCCGCATCAAAAAGAAAATTAAAAAAAAATGTCGCTTACGTTATTTTGGCGGTTAGGGCTAGAAACTATGAAAAAAAAAACACAACCTAAAAAAGGTTCAACTAATTTATGGCAAACTAAAATAGAATAGAACAAAAAAATAGTTATGGCCTCTAATATGCACATAAGGGTGGTCTTTAAAATATAAATATCATGGGGCACTACTTCATTTTGTTCTGCGTACAATATATAGATAACCGAGAAAATTTAAAAATTAGAAAAAAGGGGTCGTTACAAGTGTTTGAAAAAAAAACAATTTTTTTTTTATCCCAAAAACTAAACATCGACCAGCTATAACTCAGCGAGTTTATGAATTTATATGGAAAAGTTTCATTAATATATAAAATTTAACAGATTTCAATTAAAAAATTTTTAGAATTTTTGCGATAAAAAATGTAAATTTTTTAAACCCTGGAGGCAACGCCAAATGTCTTTATTTTTTTTTTATGTCTAACAAAAAAAACGGTATGCCCCATACAAAATTTACATGTTGCTATTTTAAGTACCATCCTATGTACATTTAATTTAAATTTGATAAACAAAATGATAAACAAAAATTCACTCACCATCACATGGATAATTTTCCAGTAATTTGTATTAGCCCACTTCTGGTTAAATTTTTCTTCAGCACACATTTTATAATTATAGTACAAGCACATTTACACATTTAATTTTTTTACACTTTCACTATTATCCTTTCAATTAAAATAAATTTTCGTTTTAAACCTTTAATTTTGCTTCAATAATAAGAACTTCGAACATATTTAATCCAGTTACTAAAATCCATATCTTGTATTCTGTAAATAGAAAACAAAATAATTGGTTAGATTTTTTATTAAATAATACGAGTATATTTTATACAAGTTTGTTGGCACACCTTAGGCTATTTTTTGTGAGATGCCACCTTCTCTAAACTTAATATATATAAGTAAAACAAAATATTGCAGCAATGTGGATGTCAAACGAAAAAGGTTCAAAAACAATTTATTTCGAAAATTTTTTTTTGTAAGAGTGCTACCACCTGTTCAAAAAGTTAAAATCAATTTAATTAAGAAGTTAAATCGAATATGGGCATCGAACTAGAGAGGCTTAAGAAAGCATAGTTCGTTGACTTATATTTTTGAAAATGGTTGCCACCAGCTTAAAAATTCCAACTCAATTTAATTAACAAGTGGAATTAAATATTTATATATGGCTACCTATCGAAAGGTTTAATAAATATATTTTTGAAAATGGTTGCCACCAGCTTATAAATTCCAACTCAATTTAATTAACAAGTGGAATTAAATATTTATATA
>NW_023458560.1:57067293-57135998 GCF_013731165.1 Rhagoletis pomonella
CCAAATCGATTACTATTAACTACAAACTAATCTTACTAATGATGCGACTTTTTGAAATTTGTATCAAGGTTACAGACAGGATGAGTGGACTATTGGCTAAGCACTACTAAGCACTCCGCTTCATCGTGTTCTTCGCACTGGGAAAGGGGCTTAAATGGTGCTATGGCACTGCAGCATGAACTAAGAGGGGTACTGGGTATTAAACTGAAGTCGGTTGTTTTCATCCGCAGGTCGGGTAGTGATTGTAGGCTGCATTTCCCATGCACAGAAGCCCGCGACACCAGCCTCAATCGCTCTCTTTGCAGTCAGTAATCCACTAAGTTTTCGGTGAGTGAAAAGCATAGCACTTTATATCGACGGCTTAGTGGAAGATCCTAAAAACCTCCTCAAAACGCCCTATCTCAGAAAGTGGCTGAAGAACGACCTACTTAAGAATTTGGTTCAAGAACGCCCTATTTCAGAAATTGTTTCAAAAACGCCCTATTTTCAGAGATAGGGCGTTTTCGAACCGGCTGCCGAGATAGGTCCATATTCCACTTAGCCGTCGATATGAGCTCCCTACTACCTCGAAGGCTGCGTTGAGTGATTCAGGAAACATCCAGAAGATGGAAAAGAGGAAAATCATGTCTTCTGGGATGACGCTGAAGTCAAGGTACAACCGGGCCTACTTCACTCTTCACCAAATTTCTTCGAACGCAGCGGCCAAATCTGTATGTACATCGCAAATATGAGGACGAGTGCCGTAAGTGCAAACAGGTGATGGTGGAGTAGAGGTGTTAACCAACATCGACATCAGCTCACACGATAGAGGCTGTAAACGGCAATAGTTCGAAGGAAGATTCTCGCCAAAGATACGAACCATAGGCGAAACGCACATACTCCGAGTCGGCGAGAAATCAGCTTCAGGTACAACCCTATTCCGGAATTTTATTTTGGCGAGTCTCTGAAAGGATATGCGATTTTGAAGTGCGGTGAGGAGTTCTCTAGGAACTTACCTAGCCAAACTCGGCGACGCTTGAATTGATTTAAGGCTCAAACTGGGCTCGGCCAAAGACATAGCTATTTGACCAAAGGTCTACATCTGGCTGCCGAGGATGGTCATAGGCAGCGCCAAACTAGGGCGGCTCGTACAGCGGAAAAATCTAGAAATTCCGATGAATGACTGGGTGGTCATACATATGCGTGGACAAGTCTAGGAGGGTTAGATGTACAACCAGCTGTTCATCGGAGTGAGAACAGTAAAACCATTAAGATTCGGCTGAAACGAGACGATTCCTGAAACTGATGTCGAGGACGCCAACCAGTTGTTGGGTAACATCAGGCTAAAGGAAGACGTTGATGAGGTAGTTGAGGACACCAACCATTTTTTGCAAAATAAGACCCTACGCTCAGAGGAAGAAGCCGACAAAGTCGATCAGATTGGTGCATGCAAATCTTAGGCATTCTAAGGTCGACCCGGATGGCTTACTGGTCTTAATGAGGTAGGAAGGCGGCGTGGAACATTCGATATTTTACGAGAGACCAGACAAGGCGTATTTTATGAACGCAACCCAGCTACCCATTTTATTATTGAACAAGTAGTACATTAAAGCATTTTAACCTTTCAATTTCATCGCTTCAGATATAATCATCATCAAATTGGAGTTGATGAACGGACACAACTCTATATCATCGGCTTACATGGCGCATGGCATGTGGCATCAAGGCCACAGAAAGTCGATACCTTACAGAAGCTGACTGGTGCTAGCCCTATTAGTACTCGTTTGTGATGCAAATTCAAGGCATACATTTTCAGGAAACTCTGAAACTAATGTCAGAGGTGGTACTCATACTTTCATATTTTCTAATATTACTCCAGACTTCTGTGGGCGGAAAGAAGTTCTCTATGTAAAGTTGTTAAGCGAGGGATGCACAAAGACGATGAAACCCGACTCCACTAAAGACGAGCTGAAGTCCAGAATAGACTGCTGAATAAGGCTTTCGGAAAGGCCTTTACAACTTACAAAATTGCGGAAGCCAATAACGAAGTCTTTCAATGAATGTTGTAGAAGTATGTACAGCAGGACTCTTAAAAGGAATTTTTCAAATCCATCGAGTAGGACCCTCGCCAAAAAGAACACTCTCAGCCAACAAATAGTTATAAACAGGTTAAAGCTTTGCCGATCGAGTCGGCCGAGGTGTCTTGGGACATTCTTCTTAGTATAACAAGTAAATAAACACTTTCCATTGTATACGGTGGGCGAAATTCAACCCGTTGCTCTAAAACCTCTACTACTCAACTCTAGGAACCTTCTTGAAGTAGAAAAGGTACACTTTCTACCTTGGACGGAAAATTACTTCGCAGGTGATCATTCCGGTTTTGGTGGCTATTTTTAAAGGGTGCTTATGCGATATCATGTCCCACTATTATGAAGAAAAATTGAGGTAATCTTTATTCCTGAAGCAGGGAAAGGTGTTCACAATAATGCTAAGTTACTTAGATTAATAAGTCTAACGACTTTAAAGACGTCTGATGTACATATCAAGTGCAGGATGTCAAATTTATCGTACAAGATTATATAGGATTACCAAAGGGTTCTAAAATACCTGCGGCCCACATAAAATCAGGCCTCTGCTCGAAATGGTTTAAAACTTACGGCTATCTGC
Source organism: Rhagoletis pomonella (assembly GCF_013731165.1). Lineage (NCBI taxonomy): Eukaryota > Metazoa > Arthropoda > Insecta > Diptera > Tephritidae > Rhagoletis > Rhagoletis pomonella. The sequence continues at coordinate 57,069,940 of NW_023458560.1, forward strand.
ACAGTGTGACCCTTACTAACCCTTTTTGCATGGAGGCTAGTGAGAGTAGTTTTCATCGCGACATCTGGAGGAAAACGATTTTCGTTCAACCAGCCTCACTTCCTTTGTTCTCAAAACTTGTCAGCGTGCTCTCGGCGTGCACATTCGGGGTATGTTCCACAGCGATTGTATGACTGAGGTACCGCATTCATGTCTAGGAAGACGATTCATTGAGAAGGCGCTTCATGAAGTGACTATAATCGTTAAGAGATCACTCGAATCTGAGCAGCATATCCTGAGAGCCTCCCCATATAGAAGCTGTCATCACAAATATTTCAGAAGAATTTGGTAGTACGCCCCAGATAGAATTGATTTAGCCATTTTCTTGGCTAGCCCCACTAACAACTCAGTGCTCCTTAATCTCAAACTGGAGTGAATAACAGTATTGGTCTGTGTCAATGCTTTGGAACTTTTTTCTGTGGTAAGCAACATTATGGAATGAGACCGAGATGAGGTAGGCTGATAGCCTGAGCACTGAGCACAACACAGGAAAAATAGAAGATCTTTAAGGCCAGGAATAAAGTCTGTAGCTTTGTATTTACCAAAGTTGAGTAAACAAATCATACGATTATTTTAGCAAACGACGTACTCGTATTGGGGATTCGTATCAAATCTTAAGCTTTTTGTGAGTTGCAAAAAAAAAAATTTAGAGGATCGAGTAAAGACATTGAGAGGAGTTGCCTTCAACTCTTGTAAGCAGCTTTTCAGGAAGGTGTTCAGGACTATAATGTAGCTGATCGCAATGTTTCCCACGAGTATAGTTTGAGATCTCGGGCTTTGGGGCTATGGCCGGGAACTGCACAGTGGAATAGTTAGCAAGAAATATTAGTCAAATTTTAGTTAGTTAACTCTGCGCTTAGAATGGAAATGCGTGGATGAGTTAATGACTTCTATCGCCGCTGCAGCGACAAGGAGGAGGGGGAAAGTCTAGACTACAATTTCCATGCACGTCTAAAAATGTGTGGTATTTTGCTCAAATAATTAAGAATGCAGTTACTTATTGTAAGTAACACTTCTAACAATTTTATTGGCTTAATACTTGTAAAAGACATGCAATGCATTCGGTTTGCGGTCTGTGATATAATTCAAAAATGTAAAATTCAGACACAGCATCCTTTATGAATTAGTAACTAAGTAGTAAAGTCTAAGTCAACTAAAATAGCATGTGTTTATTAATATTTTACATAAATACATACATACATACATACATACATACGTACATACATGCACACAGAGAATATATACTATGTATAAATAATCGCATAATATTTTGATAGCAATCGCAAGTCGAGTGTAAAATGTAAATGACAACAAATTCAAAACATACATACATACATAAATATACTAAGTATGTAAATGTATACATATATGTATGAAGAAATGTGTGCACATTGATATGAATTTAGGTGAATTAATTTGGCTACAAAGCACGTAATACAATACAAATAAACATAAACTAGTAGCAGGCTTGTGCGCCTCTAATGATGCCAACTTGCCTTAAATTACGCAAACATTACAGAGGACTACACGATGTGGAGGCGACAGAAGAGGTGGTGAAAATTCATGCATAATTTCAAATTATTGCTGGCACAGTAACAATATTAAATAAAGTAAGCTCTAAATCATCGGTTCCCAAGTGGTGAGTCACGACCCATTAGCGGGTACCTTCCGCGACCCACCTGTATTCCTTCCACGCTAATGGAAAATGTTGCTAGGTCAAAGATTTCTAAAATACCTTTTGTTTGATACCAAAATTTTTATATTTTATTTATCTTACTAATTTAATTGAATAAAATTTTTTAAACAGGTGGCAATCCTCTTTGAAAATATTTTCCACACTAAACTTTCTGAAACAAGGTTATTTTGACACCCTTTTTGCAACACTTCATTTAACTCATAAATTTAGTTGAATTAATTTTTCAAACTGTTGGTAATACTCTTCAGAAATATTTTGGAAAACAAGCTTTCTTAAGCCTGTCTAGTTTGATATCCATATTGTAATATGTTATTTATCTTCTCAGTTTAATCGAATTAATATTATAAATATATGCTTTCTAAAATCTCATTAGATCGATATCCCAATCGTAATACACATTTAATTTTTTTTATCAATTAGTTTAATCGAATTTTTCAAACAAGTGGCAACTTTCTATTTTTTTATATTTTAAATCATCCGGAGTTTATATCGGATAGCAAACAAACTTAACTCAAACATGCTTCACAAATGTTTTAACAAACTTAAACTTTTGCATAGCCAATTCAAAAAGGTTGGGAATCACTGCTCTAACTCATTAAATATTATACACACATACATACATACATGCATACGAAATTTTCATAATAATTAATGCAATGCAGTCCAGTTATGAAATACCAACAGATACCAGTTCTAAAGAATTGTTGTAATTTTAAGTTATGTATTTGTAAATAACTTGCGGTTAAAATTGTGGCTTAAGTAAGAAAGTATGTAGTTTTGAAGTATTCCTTTCCAAACCAGTGCGAAAAGGAGGAGGCAGAGCACCTCTGGTATGAGATTAGACGGCTAAGTAACAACGTTGAAAAAAAATTATTTTTCGGCATAATTTTGCAGGGCTTTCTTTTTCTTTCTCAGGAGTTTTAGAACTATTGAAAAGCTACTCAGAACAATTTTAATTTTTTTTTTTTTTTTTAATTTAACTTTTGCAACTTTTTTGAAAAAAAAAGATTTTTCAGTGTAATTTTGTAGAATTTTTTCCCCCTTCTCAGGAACTCTAGAACTATTGAAAAGCTACTCAGAACAGTTTTAATTAATTTTTTTTTCAACAATTTAACTGTTTCGACTTTTTTTAATGTTTTTATCGACGTACTTTTGAAGAACTCTTTTTGTCCTTTTCAGGAACTCTAGAACTATTGAAAAGCTACTCAGAACAGTTTTAATTTATATTTTTTCAAAAATTTTACGTTTCCGACTTTTTTGAAAAAAAAATATTTTTCGGCATAATTTTGCAGGAGTTTTAGAACTATTGAAAAGCTACTCAGAACAATTTTAAATTTTTTTTTTTTTAATTTAACTTTTGCGACTTTTTGAAAAAAAAAATGATTTTTCGGCGTAATTTTGCAAAGCTTTTGTTTTCCTTCTCACGAACTCTAGAACCATTGAAAAGCTACTCAGAAAAGTTTTATTTTTTTTTTTTCAAAATTTAATTTTTTCGAAGAAATGTTTTTTCGGCGTAATTTTGCAGAACTTTCTTTTTCCTTCTCAGGAACTCTAGAACTTTTCAAATCTACTCAGAACAGTTTTAATTTATATTTTTTCCAATAATTTAACTTTTTCAAAAAAAAATTTTTTTTTCGGCGTAATTTTGCAGAACTTTCTTTTTCCTTCTCAAGAACTCTAGAACTTTTGAAAATCTACTCAGATTAGTTTTAATTTTTATTTTTTTCAAAAATTTTACTTTTCGAAAAAATTGTTTTTTTTTTCGGCGTAGTTTTGCAGAGTTTCCTTCTTCCTTCTCAGGAACTCTAGAACAACTGAAAAGATACTGAGAACACTTTTAATTTTTATTATTTTCAAATATTCAACTTTTTTTAATTTTTTCGGCGTAATTTTGCAAAACCTTTTTTTCCTTTTCACGAACTCAAGAACTATTGAAAATCTTCTCAGAACAATTTTTTATTTGCCTTTTTGCCACATGCTGCGTGAATCTGGCGCAAACAATTTTTAAAGCATTTTTTTTTTCTCAAAATATCCAAAACTATTTTTTTCCTTTTCAAGAGTTCTAGAGCGATGAAAACGCTACTCAGAACAGCTTGCATATGTATGTACATGTTGTGAAAGCCTACATACTGAGTTTTCTATGCAATTAGCAGTTCGGAAGATACACTGGATTAAGTGGAGAAACCTCAAAAATACCACTTTTATCCCTCTGCCGCACATGCGGCGCGCAATATACCCCCCTCGTCGAACCAGTATTTACTCTTTTTAAAGACTTCTATAGTTTAAACCCATTAAATAATTTTGTCCGGCTAACTGGTATAGGTTGCGCCACTGTGCGGCGGCTGGCTTCAAGTAAGTGTTGTCTGTTCAGTTGATCTAAGCGGTAGCCATCCAACAGAATATTCTCTTCAACTGGGATCACAAGAGGCTCACTATGAGAATATTGCTCTGGCGACTGCCGGCGACCACATAGGCGCAGCAGACGGCCAATCGTCTTATTGTCAATAACGTTTCCTTTTATTTGCCCCAAGTCATGGGGTCTAAGGCCGAGTGAATAAGACATCGATAATCACGAGAGGCAGCAAATCAATACTATTCTAAAACGGAACAGTCCTAATCATGTAACCGAAATTGTATCTAGTGCCTGAAAAAAAAATACTCACACACAAATTTTGCATGCACCTGAAAATATGCAGCATCTGCAAGCAAAGTTTGCTCACAACACCACTGCTGACCGTCATATCGATGTTTTGTGGCGTTCACACTAGAAATTGATAATTACGAGGATGACTGAACTACTAGGAAGCGTGTCCTTTTCTTCTACCACCACTTCCACCACTTGGCCCCCTTGGTAGTGCAGCGCAGGTGTGAACGCCTAAGTTTATGCAACAGCTACTTGTTTATTTGTCTCGCACTTGCTGTTTGCTGTCCTCTTACTAAATATTTCTACAGGTATCAGCTCTGCACCCGCAAATGCTTACGGGTACTCGTATTATGTCGCCTTAAGTTGTACGACGGTGGCTACAAATGCACATACCCTGTGGGGAAAATCTCTAGTTCTGAACTGGTGCGCTTCTAGTACATTTAGACCCAGTACTGGTTCGCGATAAATCTCTTTTGCATGCAAGCAACTGGCGAATTAAACATGGCGATGTCCTAGGAAGTGTCAATTGCCCCCCGCTGCATCCCTTTTTCAATAGTTCCGAACTAGTCCTAAATTCTATAGTTCCGAACCAGTTCTAAAATCGACAGGCGAAAGAAAAAAGTATCATGATTTTTCAATCTTTTTGGTTCTTCCGTGTGTGCGATTTTAAGTTATTTTGGAAGGAATGTGTTTTCAATTTGAAATTAAATTTGGTTGCATGATTGTAAGAAATGTACGTTTACATACCTTTAGCTGTAGTTGAGTTTGCAGAGGTGGTCGCTGTTATTTCTTAGACGGTCCCAAGATGTTGAAATGTTAACACAAATTTTAGTTTTGTATTACCAAGCTATGAAAAAGCATCTGCGAAGCACAGAATAGAAGCGTATTTGGACGAAAAAGCCGCCGAATACATATCTATGTAAAGTAAACAAGCCCCCGCTGCATCCCTTATTCGATAGTTCCGAATTAGTTCTAAATTCGACAAATAAGATCTAGTTCGTTCTGCATCCCGTTTTCTATAGTTCCGAACCATTTCTAAATTCGTCACTTTAGATATAGATTTCTAGTGAAAAAAAAATAGTTTTTTAAAAGTACCACTTTTCGCCGATTTTAGACTGGTGGGGATCTAGTTCCTATCGGACTAGTTCCTTTTTGGCGATAAAGACCTAGTACGGAACTAGAAAATTGATTCACTAGTCCGCGGTTTCCCTGCAGGGTATGTACATATATGCACATAATAATTGATTTTCTAATTGAAAGTCCGTGTTGCAGTGTTGCCAGCGTTTGGAATTAGATACTCGTACATATGTATGTATGTATAAGGATATTCCTGCTTGTTAGCTTTGATTTTCATTCTACCGCCACTATGGTCAATGAAATTGGTAAGTTATCGTTAGGAATTATGTATGTATGTATGTATGTATGTATGTATGTATGTATGTATGTAGTTGTTTGCTCTGAATATGCAAATGCATTTATGAATGAATGTGTGTAAATTTACTGCCTGAAATGGCTTTTGTTGCTGCAATGCAGAATATTATTATTCTTGGGGATTAAATTAAACCGGATTTGAGTGCTGGAACGTGACAACAGATTTGCACACCAGGTGCATTCACACAAATAAACAAATTTACAAGTCATGCTTTACATGCAAACATATACATATGTATTTATTGTATATTTATGTCCAAGCATATGTACATATACATATTTACTTTGAGTTTGCTCACTTGGCTAGAAACTATAGAACGTGAACGTGAATACTGTCGGCTTTAACTGTGGAGACTTGCAGATTAATTCTGGCAACGGTCTTCCAATTCACCACAGTCTTTCGAAAGACCAAAGGATTTCGCAAGTCAATTGTCAATACTAATTAATTATCTTGAAAGCTCTTTGCTGACTTTCGAAAGATCTGCTAACGAGGAGATCTTAGTGTTATGGTGTTCGCCTTTTAGCAATAAGTTTTTTTTTAATTATATTAAATTAAATCAGGGACCGAGAACAAAAGGTAAGATCGAAACTAAATATTGTTCTCGTAGTGTTGTTCCCAAGAACGCTTTAAAACCAAAACCAACATGAGAACAAAACTGTCGGGAACATTCTCTCTCTCTTCAAACTCTGTGGAACGTTCCCAAAGAGAACAAATTGCAAAAATACTTTCGGGAACATTTCTAAGAGAACAAAATGGGAAAATAAGTTTTCGGAACGTTCTGGGAATGATCTAAACGGGGACAAAAGTCTAAGGAACTTTCTCTCGAATAACAATTTGGGAACTAAAGTCTCAGGAACTTTCTGACAGAAAACGAAACAGTCTGAACCATCGCCTACCATGTGAAAATAGAGTCTAATTGCGGTTGGCATGTCGAAATCATTCGAAACGATTAACCATGCGAAACTTTTCCAAGACATATATACTTTCGTTCGGTCGAAAGGGTGGATAACCAGTTAACTGTGTGGACGTCAATCGTCAGTTGTATTTCGTAAAACTACGGACAAGAAGCGTAGAATTAAACAGGGGGTAGCTTAAGGGAGCGTATTCTCCTTAATACTGCTTAGCCTCTACAAGGTCAAGCTCTCTCCCGCCAGCTGGAGTCAACGTAGTGAGCCAGCCTTCAAATTACAATTTTTTCACTGCCAGGGACCTAAACATTTCTGTCGCAATATCCACATTTTCAACTGCGTAGACCAAAGAGACTAGGCCGTTAGGGAATTCGTAAGACATTTCCTCAGCCATTTCCTCAACTTATGAGCGTTTCCTCTTTTTTAGAGATGGGCTATTTTCTTTTTCGATGTTTGCTACGAAAGATATAGCTTTGGAGTTGACTGGCTCTTCACATAAATCTTCTTGCCTAACCTACCAGACGCGAATGACTAAAACTCCAACACATTCACAAGTAAAATGAACACATATGCAAAAATGTATATGCCAGTCGAGTCGGGTAGAACAGTGACAATCATTTTACCTGTCATATGATTGACAATGCTGATAGAATACGAATTTTTTTCGGTGACTATCATTTGACTGGTCATATGATTGTCACTGATGATGGAAAGGTTCACAAGAAAAGAAAATATGTACATCATTATAAATCACAATAAAAAAAATTCTAGAAGCGAAAGGACGCGGTCGAAATTTGTACCGAGAAAGTGCTAAGAAATCAACGATAAGTATTAAGAGAAAAAATTAAAGTGTTTTAAAATTAAACAAACAATTTTAATAATGCCATGAGCAGAGAAAAGCTAATGTTGTTTAATATGACCTCGAAACCCATCAATTGTGATCAGTCATATTTGACCAACTTTTATAGCAAGTATGATTTGGCAATACTGACCTAAGATCCCATCAAGCATGATTATTCATTTGTGACCAATGTTTATATCATTGATGATTCACATGTACCTATGCGATTTTTTCCATCAAATTTTGCACATTGCCCTTAATATTTTGATAGAAACTTTCATACAAAGTAATGACGAGTATTTCTATCAGTATTGTCCGTCATTTTACCGGTCAAATGATTGTCACTGTTCTTGCAGGGTAGTTGACCTTATCTCCTATAGTTGACCTTATTACCTATAGGTTTCTCCGAATCTATGAGGGAGTTTTAGCGCAGTTCAACAGCGATGGGCAACGAAAGACATTGGTTGAACCATGGTCCGAGGCAAGGTTTCTCGTGGCACTTAATCCACTTATGTAGGTGAAAAGATGCCAATCTCGTCTTGGCTTATGATGCGTGAAGTGTTTAGGAGATTTTAGTCTTTCAGATGATAGACACTGGGTACCGAGTGGATGGCAGTTTGCCAAGACATCAAGTTAACTGTTGTTTTGTCACATCTGTAGGAGGCCGCAATATGAATTATCGTAGGGAACAGGAAGGGCAGCCGATACGTCCTTCCGAACAGTCGAGATAATAATCTAATCTTTCAATCATTGTCGATAGGGTTCGAAATTTCAGACGTTGGTATCGATACTGAGTACTCATTCTGGCATCGAGCTCATGGTATCGATACTCTAAGGGCCGGTTACTCAATGTCTGGTTAACACTAATCTGCGGTTAAACATCGTTATCGACGTCTTCGACTCCATGCATACAACAGGGAGTCGGTAACGTCGATAACTATATTTAACCGGAGATTAGTGTTAACCAGACATTGAGTAACCGGCCCTAAAAGTATCAGGGAAAAAGTATCGATACTACTCATTACACAACTTTTTTTGGGATACTAAAATTATTTTATTCTTCAATCGTATATCTAGTTATTTCCTGAAATTAATTAAATGTACATACGTACATATATATATATATATATATATATATATATACTTTCATCGGCGTAGCCAGAATGAAATTTAGGGGGGGGCTCGACCCTATTAAGCTGGAATTTCAGGGTACTATTTTATATATATATAAGGAAACTTTGAAAGTTAGGGGGGGAGGGCTCGAGCACCCGCCTGCCCTACCTGGCTACGCCCATGTATACTTTCACGAATTTCAAATGTTATTAAGAATTTTTGTAAACTTTTTGGGTATGCATTTTTGTAGCCTATTCAATTTTAGTATAATAAAGTGCAAGTTTGAATTAAAAGTCAACGGTAGTAGGCTACACGTAAAGTTGAATAGGTTACAAAACTGCATACTCAAAAAGTTTCTAAAAATTCAGCATTTTCGTTAACTTTGAGTAAAGTTTTCAATTCAATTCAGTGTTTATTGAGTCTATGAGTACAAAGAATCTTACAGACTAGAGTAAAATTAATAGGTAAAAAATTAAGAACTACACTAGGAGTACACAGATTCAATTAAACTTCTAAAAGACTGCCTACTAATAGAAAATTCAATATTTAAATTTTTTGAAATTGCATTAAGTTCAGTGAGAGCCCTCCAAATCGGGGATTGAGCCCAATAATTAGCTTTAGCAGGGATAACATAAAACGGCGGGACAAACCGCAATATTCTGCTCGGGACATTGAAACCGATATGCACAAGTAATTCCGGACAATCAATGACGACACTCAAGAGAGTTTAAATCTATAAGCTTGCAACGAGCTATATAGGGCGGAAGAGGGTCAGAGAATCGAAGCGGCTGAAGGGCAAACCGAATAAATTTTCTCTGGACACGTTCGATACGAAGTGCGTGGCAATTATATATAGGACTCCAGATAACCGAGGCATATTCAAGCTTTGAACGAACAAGAGAGTTAAAGAGAGTTTTCCTTGTATAGGGATCCTTAAAATCCTTCGCATGCCTTCGCAGAAAAGCTAGGTTCCTGTAAGCCTTCGGAAGAATATGGCATATGTGATTAACAAAGGTGAACCCAGAGTCAAAAACGACACCAAGATCAACAAAGTCATTAACAGAAGCGAGTTGTACATTTGAAATATAATAGTTAGTTAGAAAAACTTTAGATGTTTTGGCGAGGGTCATATGGAAGCATTTCTTTATATTGAGGGATAACATATTTTTTTGGCACCATACTTCGAGATTAAACAGATCTTCTTGAAGTAACCGCGAATCGGAGACACAATTGATTTTACGAAACAGTTTCAGATCATCGGCATACAGCAGGTAATCAGAGTTATTGAAACAGGACCCGATATCGTTAATAAACAGGACGAACAACAGCGGACCAAGCACACTGCCTTGGGGCACCCCCGAAGTAGCGGCAAATTGAGAAGACCTGCAGTTTTCAATTTCAACAAACAGTGTTCTATTTGTAAGATCTGACTTTAACCAATTTAAGAAAACCGAATGGAAACCAATGCTTCTTAATTTACGAATTGAATGTGATACCTTATCAAACGCCTTGGAGAAATCTGTATAGATGCTGTCCACTTGGGACCCATTTCTGAACGCAGATATACAAAATTCAGAAAAAACAGCGAGGTTCGTTACGGTAGAACGACCACCGACAAAACCATGCTGACGAGGATTCACAATACTTTTTAGGGCAAAAGATAGTTTCTCCATTACCATCTTCTCAAAAAGCTTGGAGCAAACAGTTAATTTAGAGATAGGTCTGTAATTAGAAACATCATTCCTACGACCTGACTTGAAGATGGGAGTGATGGACGCTGCTTTCCAGCGCTCGATGAAAACACCTGAACGAAGAGAGAGATTGAAGATCATACACAGTGGAACACAAACGGAGGAATGACATTGCTTAAGGAAAAAGGGACAAATACCGTCGGAATCACATTTAAAAGACTTTTTAAGAGAGAATATGCCTCTGATAATGTCAGATTCTGTCAAAGACATCGATCCAAAGTCTAAACCTTGTGGAGGGCAAGAGTTAACTGGAAACCTGTGGGAGTTGTCATCAACGACAAAATTTGATTTAAAAAACTCAGCGAAAAATTCGACAGTATCACTAATCGACTCAGAACACTTACCATTATAGTACATACAGGAAGGTATATTTGAGGAGCCCGATTTGGAACGGATGAAGCTCCAGAAGGCTTTGGGATTTTCCTTCAAATCAGACTCAAATTTACTAATATATATATATATATATATAAAGAAATTTATCCAAGATGTTAAATTGTCTCATGAAAGAGATATATTTAGCCTTGAGATTAACATTATCGAGCTGACTTTTATGTAGTTTATAATACTTGTTTCTTTTGTTTTTAAGATTCTTGAGTCTACTTGTGTACCAGGGTAATCTATGAATCCTAGGCGGCAGCAGCGGAAGATATTTAGAAAAAAGATTATTCAGTGTGCACACAAAAGAATCAAAACACTCTGAGACGATCTTAGAAATAAAAACAGAGTGCCAGTTGATTTCAGACAAGGCAATATCGAAAGCCTGAAAGTTAGCATCGCGGAAGTTAAAGAACCCAGACGTTATATTCCTTGCAGTGAAATTATCAAACATTTCCAAGTAAATAATTATGGGCACATGATCAGGGTTGCCACTTTGGTAAATTGTTACCAAAATTGGTAGAAAAAATTTGGGTTGGTAAAAAGGTAAATTTTTTCTTATTTTGGTAGATTTTTGATGAACTTTCCGTTCCCGATTTATTTTTCGTAGTTATCTTTAAATATAAAGTTAAATAAATAATTAATAAAATTTCTTTGCATACTTTTTATATAATTACATACGTATAAATGTATATCGATATAAGGCGAACATATCGCGCTCCATTCAAAACTAATTTTACTGGAATCCCGAGGAGCTTTTGATTGCCTAAATAATTTAAATGATTATTTAAATATAAAGAAAAAATTTACAAGTATGTAATTACGCACCATGATTGTTCGCAACAAGAATTAAATCAACGCCATTTTTTATCAATGTAAAAAAATTAAAAAAATCAATGAGAATTTTAAGCAGCACATTTTTGGCTATACTCAAATAGTATTTGCTTTAAAACTCCATACCTCAAATTGTTCTAAAAATTCTGAGTAAAAAATTCGAAATTTAGACGAAAATTTTTGGAATTTTTCTATATGTTGTATATATAGATTATGGATTTAGTTAAAGCAAAAAACATTTTTACTCGAAAAATATTGCGAATATTAAAAAAATCACTTTTTTGAGTCACTGTATTTGTCTATAATAACTCGAGTTGAAGTTTTTCAAATATTAAAGTTTCATTGTTGCCTTTAGTTTCATCACTTCCGCTTTTGGTTGAAGGAAACAGAGAAATAAATAAAAAAATAATAAAACTATAGTTTTTATTTAAATAATTATAAAAAAGTTATTGGTAGATATTTCCCACATTTGGTAGATTTTTTTCAAGTCGATGGTAAATATTTTTTTTCGTCAGTGGCAACCCTGCACATGATGCATATCAGTTTTACTAACCGGAAAACTGCATTCCTCTAAGTTAAATATTGAATTTTCATCAACAAAGACAAGGTCAAGAATTTTAGACAACTTATTAGATAATGAATTAATTTGAATTAAGTTTAAACTAAGCAGGCTATCCAGAAAATTTATCTCGTACGTCCTGTTTACATGTGTTGGAGTCAGGAAACCATTTCTTTGTAGGTCGGAGCAGACTATATCTGCAAGATTGAAATCGCCAAGAATGCAAAACGAAGAGTCAGGTTTCTGCTCACAAAGATCGACGATATTGTCAACATGACAGCTGTATAGATAGTCCGTACTATTAGGCGGGATATAGGATGTGCAAATGAATAATTTTCCAAGCGATCCATGGACACAAACACAAATTTGGTCTATGAGAGTATCTAGATTCCCTAATTGATGTAACGACGAGCGGATACAGCGCTTTAAGGCGATTAGGACGCCACCACCTTTGGAGTGGCCAGTCTTCACCGGATCTCTATCCTTCCTGAATACATTAAATAAAGGTGGATTAAAATACTCTTCGTCATGAAAGTCAGCATTCAGCCATGTTTCCACAAAAACATAGACAACAAAGTCAACGCGGGACGTTGATAAAAATATCTCTTTGGTTTTAGTCCGCATTCCAGACATATTTTGAAAATAAATTTGAAGACCCTTAGGGGCTGAGCTACAGTTGCCAGAATTCAAACTATTTGTGCGCTTCCGAAGGGGCTTCCCTTTGAAAAAAGCGGAATGGTCGGACATTTATACCAGAAGGCCAAACAGAAGCCTTCAAGATATCTTCATAATATGCATACGAAACTCCAAATTTGCAATTTATGCTTCGAAGCTTGTCTAAAGCTTCGTCTTTCTTAATAAGCTTGTGGCATGCAAAATGTTTAATGTCGATACCGGACTGTTTAGATACATACTCGATGATTTTATCAGTAGAAACGGACGGCTTAAAAGCGGATACATGTACCCACTTCATTTTTACGATAATGTCGAGGTCAGCGTTTTTATTTCGACCAACCACAACCTGTTGACGTTTCGGTGTTTTCGTCTTATGAGGCACAGTTTTCCAACCATTCGAGCCAGAAAAAACCGCAGGCTCTGAACCAGCATCAGGCACAAATTCAATATCAGCATTCAAAGAATTAACATCCACGTCGGCATCAACAACAGCGCCAGCAGCAGTGATAACAGAGCTGTTAACATTAGCTTTAATTGAGTTAGTACCGGCAGCAGCAGCAGCAGCAGCAGCAGCATAGCTAACATTGGTATTGAGCGCCATGCGCTTAGCAGACCCATTGGGGGGCAGACCAGCATTCGATACCGTGCACATAGTAGACGGAGCAGATGAGGGAGTTTCCGTTGGGGTAGGTGAACACTGTTCAGCATGAGCAGCAGTAACATTAGTCCCATGCAGAGAGCCGGCGGCTGGGTATGATGGAGAAGAGCGTAAAAGAGATTGATTTTCATTGTCAATCATCTCCTTACATTTGTTAACAGCAATACCGCGGTTTGCATTGAGGCCAGTAAAGTTGTCAACAATGCCGCGAAGGCTTTTTATCTCCGCAGCAGCGTTGCCATTTTAGCCGTTTTCCGGCTAGATTTAGCCGGTTTTGATAGCAACTAGCCGGAGAAAATTCGATCTAGCCGGCAGCCGATTTGTTAGCCGGTTTGTAAAAAAAAGTTAGCCGTTTTTAGCCGATTTTACTATTTGCCTAATTTTCAGGTGCAAAAAGTAAACAAGTTGTTCGAAAGCAATAATGCAGACCCAATGAAGATTTTTAATGAACTCAATGTTTTACTTTCGCATCTATGCTCCCTAGTGGTTATTAGCGCGGACACATTTGATCCTATATGCTCCCCGTTGGAACCATACCTTGCTCCATTTCCTCAGTTTTATCACAGTTTTGAAGAGTATTTAAAAACAAAAGTAAGCTCAAACGCTTTTGACCACGAAGCCGAGAAAATGGTCGCTATTTTATTATCACTTTAATAAAGGAATTACGCCAACGCCTCCCTACAAATATTGCCACACTAAAAAAAATTGACTTTTTTCGGTTGGAAATGCATTAAGAGTAATTAAACCAAAAGTATTTGTTCAACTACAGCAACAAAAACACAAATATAATGCCGACGAAATAACATCCATAGAGATGCAATGGCAACGGTTAACGTTACATACCTGGAGTAATTTAGACTCAACTGTAAAATTTTGGGCCGAAGTTTATCAATTTCGAAATGCCCTAGTAGAAAACCCTTTTGCTGACCTTTCCAACCTAGTTTTTAGTTTTCTTGTTTTGCCTATAAGTAATGCAGAAGTAGAGCGAATATTTAGTTCAATGAATATAATAAAAACTAAGCAAAGAAATCCAATGTGCGTTAAAACGTTAAACGCTATTTTATATATAAGATACGGTTTAAAACGTGAAGAAAAATGCTGCCATAATTTTACTGTAGATGACGATCTCTTAAAATTAATGAATTCAGGTGATATATACAATAGTGATTCATTTGATGATGAGGAATATACACTCGATATAAATTAATGGTGTTAACTAGTCTTTCGTTTCTTGCGATTTATTTAAATAAAGCATGTGAATTTTCACTAAAACATTTTAGCCGTTTTTTGCCAGAGTCTATGTGAAATTTCACTAAAATATTTTAGCCGTTTTTAGCCGCTTTTTTTTGCCAATCTAGCCGGTCGGCCCAAAAAGTTCTGGCAACACTGCTCCGCAGTCAACGACGATACGTCGGCATCCCTGTCGCTTAGCTTAGTTTGCAAAACACGAACTTCTACATGCAAATCATCACTTTTCTTTATTAGCTGCATTTTGTCTTCATGCAAAGCACCTAGCAAACACAAGATATGAGCATTTTCTGCCCTGAGAGCAGAAAGTTCTTTAACCACAGTTAGCAGTGTAGATTTCAATTGAAAGTCATGCTCAGTAGCGATATCACTTGAGACATCTCTTAGAGAGTCTGAATTAAGAGCTTCTTTAGCACTAGTGCTCCCACCCGAACCAACGGTTGTTGAAGGGCAGCGGAGAGATGAACGACGGTCATCCATACAGTTTTTGCAAAGAAACGGCTTATTAGATGAGAGTAAGAAGTCCAGATCGGCCTGGAAAATACCAACACATTTGAGGTGAAATAAGTTTTTACACCCGGCACACTGCACTTTAGATTGTGTACGATCAACTTTTTGACCACAAAGGCAAGGCATTGTATGAATATTTTTACATTTAATAAATATTGAGTCAGTGAAATTCACATTATTAAGAGTCACTATCTCAGTATATTATGAGTTTCGCATTAACAAAGCGAATTAAAATTCACAAAGAACGCTTAAAAAAGCCAGATAAGCGCGGAGCGAAGAAAAACACGTCTGAACTGCAGTCGCGCAAAACTGGTGGCTTTAAGGCTTTATTCATAAAAAATAAAAAAGGTTTGTAAACTGAAAAATGTATGAAAATGTAATTTTATTAAGCTCTTTAAACCTACTTTATTTTTATGAATAAGGCCATTAAACTTATACTTATTTGGTGTATGTTATGCAACAGACTACAAGCAATTTCAGTTTATTTTAAATGATGGACAAAATTGAATGATAGTAATCCATATAAGCAAAGAAAATGGGGTTGCCAATGTTAGAAAAACTTTAAAAATTGTGTTTTTTAAAAAGTTTTCAATACTACGAGTACTTTGCAAAGTATCGAGTAAAATCAACAAATAAGGTATCGAATATTACAGTACTCATTTTTATACACTCAATATCGATAGTCTCGTTCGAACCCTAATTGTCGGCAAGCTCAAATAACGGTAAGACCAGTAAACGGGCTACTCTGACGGTGTCTTACCAAAGGGAGAGATGTGTTGGCCGGTCATGCGAGTTGACTGGCACATGAGAAGAGGTGGTTCGTGTTATGCGGGGAACCTTCGCAAGCGGAAGTCGGAGTCGAGTCTGGATAACCTGCTACAATAAACACATTGATATTATGCAAAAGCAAGGCTAGTCTCTTGAGGCGGTTGAAGCTTTTCCTCTGTATTAGGTGGGGATTGAACTCCAGTTGATGTCTTGTCGGTACAATGTGTGGGTCAGTGATTTTGCGATGTAGATCTGGATCACATCCTCACGGATGGTTCATAAATCATTACTTCCCTGTTGCTTAGGGGAGCTCCTATGGACCGTGGAGGTCCTTTCGGCAGCAATAAACAGCATTACGCCACAAAACGCTTGGACCATTCACTTTTGGTCTTAAGGCCAGAGCACATTTTAATATGAGTCTGCTTGGGAAGCTGCTCCTAACCGAAGTCGAGTGCGAGAACAACCTAGATTTACTACAACGCTGCTGTTCCGAAATTTTGCTTGAAACCTGCCCACATTTGCGATACATCGACGAAGGCAGAGCTAAATCGCAAACACAACTGTCGCCCAGGATCGTCTGTTATACGATTAAATTAGGTCCTCATTCCCCTTTGATCGATGTCATTAAAGGAATTTTCCTTTACGAACTACTTGCAATGGAGTTATTTCCATTTTATTTCTTTTTATCATTAGTCCCATTTAGAGGATTTTTCCCTCACAATCTACTTGCAATGGAATTTTTTTCTTTTTATTTCTTTCATCATAAAGTCCTACCGGTGCACAGGAGTGCCGGCTTTAAGATCTCATTTAGAAAATTTTTCCCTCGCAATCTACTTGCAATGGATTATTTTTCTTTTTATTGCTTTTTATGTTGAAAGAATAGAAAAACTCTAGCATTTTGTAAAGAAGTTTAAACAAAATCCCAGCAGCTTTCAATTAGATTTATTTAAAAAATTTGTAGTTGTTGTATAACCGTGCGTAGTGGAAATCATTGAAAAGAAAACCAAAAAATTAGCACGCTACTAAAAAACGCGGGAGAAAGGAGAAATAAAAACAGTTTCCGGCTGGATAATCCACTCATTTGTGAAGGAGTATGTCCAAGCTACGCTTTGCTGCCCAAATGCTGATTCGAAGGTATAAATTACCAGCCGTGCCAACAACGCAGACACGCGCAATTTCAACAACGGCACCAAAACCGAACTCCGGAAATCGAGAAATGCCGCTTTCCGGCGAGCCAGTACCAGTCGCAGCGACACAATTTCTTAGCGAACCGGAAGTGGTAGAGAATAGCAACAAGAAGGAAAAGTCCGGTGATGCTACCGCCAATAGGTCTCAACCGACAATCAAAGAAAATGCGTTGCCAGCTGTAACCATCGTTGATGTAAACGGCGGCTATGGACGAATGGATTTCGAGGAGCGCATGGAGCATATGGATCGTGTGGATCGCATCAATAATGAAAAATTGCCAAGCAATATAGCCGCCAGGCTGGTTTTGCCGCTGATAAAAGAGATTCCCACAGTTGTAGACATAGATGCCTATGGCGATGATATGATGTACGAAGATAAGCCGGAAATGCAAACGCAGTCTGAGCTAGCAGCGGCGGGCAATGACGATGTCGGCCGGAGTTTGATGCCGATTGCGAATGATAAGCCACACACGCCAACAAGAGAGCGGGAGGAAGCAAAGGAATTTGTGGTAAAAGCATTTGTTGCATTGCCCACAAACGCAATCAGTGATGAGAATTTAGAGCTTGTAGTGCCGGAAAAATCTATTAGCGCTGGAAACGAAACTGCAGTCAAAGAGAGGATTTGCCTGGCACCCGTCGACATTGATGCCTTTCCTAAGGAAGAGGAAGAAGAAAAGAAGCACGGCACCGTGGATATTGATGCCTTTCGTGATAATGAACGCAGGCAACTGCCACCCATACCAAAAGTACGCAATAACGTTTTCAAATTTAAAGGCATTACGATCATAATGCCACAGCGTATGCTGCGCGATTCAACTTATCGTTATCGCTTGGACCCGCAAGACATGGACAAACCGGATGACATGCAGATCTGCGCGTTTGAGAAATAAATAAGGCAATGCACTCGTGATGAGCTGTAGATTTTTCAAATTTGTAAGTTACATTCAAGGCACATTAATATGCCTTGGTTACATTGTAAATGACTTGAGATTAATCACTTCTTAAATTAATATACCTTTTTTAATAAACTTAACAAATATACCACAAAGTATAACAGCTTAAAGCTACTTTTTACGCTAATTGTTAATACTACAAATCCTTTCGTATCATATACGTGGTTTTTTTGTCAACTGTGCGCTACTTCCTACCTTTTTACGCTTGCCTTTGCCGCCATCGTTATCGGAATTTTTGCCTTGCTTTACTTCGCGGTTCACCTTATATGCCGCTGTCATGCGTTTGATATTCTCTTTATGCACTATCTCGTGATTGACTATGCGATGTGGGTAATCTTCACCCAGCACACAACCATATTCACGCTGTGCGCTCAGTGACGCTTTCCAAGGCTCATAGATGCAACCTGCTGGATACTTGGCGAGTTCAGGTACATATTTTCTTATATAGGCGCCTGTAGCATCGGTTTTTTTACCGAAGGCAACGGGGCTGTATACACGAAAGTATTGATAAAAGAAGGCAGATGCTGAAAGCCACATCCAATTGCCTGCATTCAATGCCCAATCCTGATCGAGCAACAGCTCTTCAAATACTTTTTGTCCCTCTTCCCAGGAAATCCATAAATCTCCGCGTGTCAAGAAACATGCCACTGCATGACGTGCCAAATGGTGTATCCAACCTTCCTGGCGCAACTGACGCATTATAGCGTCGATAAATGGATAACCAGTACGCCCATGCGTCCACGCTGCCAAATGCGCTTCATTACTTTCCCACGGTATTTGCATGCAGAATTTATTGCCTATCATGCGATCGAAGTTCGGCTCCGAAGCAGCGGCAGTGTAATAAAATTCACGCCAAAGCAATTGTCCGAGGAGCGATACAGGCGGCTTGGAATGTTTTGGATGCCGCTTTAAAACAGTCATTAAACGTTGATGAAATAAGCGTGCGCTAAGGCAACCAAATTTAAGATAGGGACTGAGCACAGTAGTGCTGGGTTCAATTGAGTTCGGTGAGGTGTTTGGTTTCTCAAAGGCGGTTACCCACGACTCATCGCTCAGCGACGCCTCGAAGCGGCGCAGACCTTCAGTTTCACCTGCGATTGTAAATTAAATAAAACTAAGTATAATCAAATTACAATTACAAAATTTACAAAATACATACTAACCGCCTGGAAATTTGTTTTCACCCAGTTCCTCAGGCCGCTTAACGAGTTCTTCCAATGTTGGAAATAGATAACAATTTGGATCCTTCTGTTCCATATCATCTTTTGGTGGTTTATGTTCCACACTCAACCTCGTCGGCGTCGCCACGGGCAACGGCACTTTCAATTTTTCCACAACACTAAGAAATTTCTGATATGTCAATGGCGCACTGCCGCCATTACGTTGTATCACCAACTCTGGATTATAAATGGTATGCGACCAACACGCATCTACCTTAACACCGGCTTCCTTTGCTAAACGTTGCACTTCTGCGTCACGAGTCAGTGCATATGGCTCAATATCTGTCTCGTATGTAAGCAAGCTGATGCGCCAATCCTTGAAGATGCGTGGAAATACTGTCGCCGGCGTGCCACGCACTACGTAGAGTTGTGAATTCAGTTCACGCAATTGTGCATCCAAATCAGCTAAAGTTTGTTGCAAGAAGCGCCAACGATTTGCGCCAACACGCAACCATTCCAACAGCGCCGAGTCGAGCACAAAGATTGGGCGTACACAGAATTGTGTAGGCGAACTAAGTGCTTTGTTAAACACAAGCGTTAGCGCTGGATTATCATGCACACGTAATCCTTTACGAAACCAATGCACAAGTGTGTTTTTTGTCTCCATGATTAAACAATTAACTGGAAAATTCGAATTTCAAAATATGAACGAGCAAAAATGCACTTGCTGCAAAAATGCAGCGGAAAAAACAAACAGCTGTTTGGAAGCTGCCAGATTAAGGATAATTAGGCCACTGAATAAAGATTTTTGGCGGCATTTTTTGGGGAACAACGTAAACACCCACGAACGTAAAAATACCTGTGGAAATAAAAGTAACCACAATTGTTTGAATTTTGAAACCTTTTATTCTTTTAAACGTTTACAAATTCCTCAACGTGTGTGTATTTGTTTGTGCTTTTAAATTTCCCATATTATTCCAACGCTTTTCGCAAGCTAAATTACCCTGTAAAGAAGCAGCACTGTTTCTCTACGTTGCTTCACCGCGTATTCGTTGTTTTCCAAACGGTTTGGTGCATTTTGACATTTATTGCACTATTTGACAGTTTCTCATTTTCTTGTTTTTTCAATTTGTTTTGCAGTTCCGCTTTCTTGTCGGACGACGGAGCAGTTGATTCTTTTGCAGATTCTTGTTCTCGCAGCTCATATTTCACACGAGAAAAACAGCTTTTACACCGATATTTAGTTAATTTTTTGTAGTGAAAAGTAAATGCTTTCGTCAAATTGCTTGCGCGCGTACTAAATTTGGCAAAAAGTCATATGATGCTATGCTTGCAATTGCCGCAGCCAGCGGTTGCAAAAGTGCAGTGAAAGCGCTGGGCGATAGCGCCAAGCACACAAGAAAAGTAGCAAATAGAAACCCCGCCGCTATCGCAACGAAATAAAAGAAATGTTTTTCAAAAATTAAAAAGAAAACTTGCAAATAGTTTAATAAAATACAGCAGAAGTGCTGAATCGTGCGTGTATGTATGTGCATAAATTATGCGGTTCAATTTGCAATTGGCTTATTTGAGCCTACTATCGGTGACGTGTATTTCGAGGTAAGCACTAGTGCATTAAACTAAGCACACATTGTGTGCATTTATACATTTTTAACTGCATGTATAATTTTCTTTGCCCAATAATTCATGTATTTTCATAATTTTCCATTGCAGTTGTTTCCTTTTCTTTGTGCTTCTCACAGAGAACGCCGAATATGTAGCTGCAAGTAGTGACGAAGCAGTGGCAGCGGCGGCTGCTGCATTGCCCACTGCAGCCGATGCAGCTGCCGATAACCGAGCAGATGTGCCGCAAAAACCAGCTGCAGCTGCTGCAACTGCAACAACGGCAACAGTGGCACATGATGAAGTTTTACCGAATTATAAAAAAGTGAAAAAGTTATTAAACAATGTTGGTGACGCAGTGGCGCCGCCGCATGCAGCTGTGCCAGACGTTGTTAAAATGCTGGAAGGCTTTGTTGACGATGATGGCGCAGCATTAACCGCGCCAGCACCGGCAGCGGCAGAAGCAGCAGCGCAGTCAGCTGACGGTTGGCTGTTGCCTAGTGTTGTTGGTAGTGCAAGTGATGTTGTTGCAAATGAGTTCATAAATGCAGAAATTAATGATGCAGTTAAAAGTGAAGTGAACGACCACGAGCAGCAAAATGTTAAAGAAGAGTTGGCAACGGCAGATGATTTGCCGCCGTCGTCGCATGAAGATGACTTGCAAAATAAGCAAGCAGAAGCCGATGGGCAAGAAAGGTGAGTTGTTTTGTTATGGTTTAAATTTTATGTGCTTCTGTAGGAAGTAGAAGTATTAAATTCTATTGTTCCAGAAACAGGAGAAGACGCATACCTATGAAATTCTAGGTTGTAAGAAAACTTAAATATTTCTTCACTTTCTAGGCATCTATACATATCGCTAGCTTAGAGTGAAAAGCCATTTTCTTCAAGTATTTTGTCTGTTTAAAGCAAAGTACAACTTCACACGACTCAGAAGGATTCGATTGTTATTAAAAGATTTAATACTATTTGGCCTTACGTATCGGATTTTCGGTGCTTCTTTTGGACTAAGCAAATTTTCCTTTCATTGAATATAAACGAGAATAACCAAACGAGTACCTTTATCTTTTTCGAAATAATGCATTTTTAATTTCTCTATACTCCTGTGTCAAAATACGAATTTTCTTAAAAAGTGGACATAGCAACTTTTCACTCTAAGCTAGCGATATGTATACTCCTCAATGAGGCAAATCCTTGTAACCTAATATTCTCAAAAATCTTTTTTGTTTCTAATAATCCGAGCTGAGCTCTAAATGACAAAAGTAGGCACAAATAATATTTTTAAGCTACACTGAATTCGACAGTTCATAGCTGACGATTTCCCGCTAAGTATTTATGTACCTTTGAACTGAAACTTATCAGAGAATGAGATCTTATGTACATACATAAGTACATATGAATACAATGAAATATATCGCTAGCTTAGACTGAAAAGTTGCTAAATCCACTTTCTCAAAAAAAAAAAAAAATATATATATATACATATTTTGATTCAAGAACCAAGAATAATTAAAAATGCATCGTTTGCTAAAAGATCGAACTAGCTTTTTTATACTAACCGTTTCTATTCAGTGATAGGCAAAATTGCTAAGTCCGAAATCACAGAAAATATGGTTATGGAGTTTGATTCGCTTCGAGTTTTCATAGCTTGGGATACGCTAAAACTTGTATGAAATTTTTAGCAAAACCAGTGCTTCAAAAAGTTGACTTTGAAAACTTTTTATTTCTTTCTGTAAAAATTTAAAGTTCGGACTTAGCAACTTTTCACTCTAAGCTAGCGATATGGCAAATTTATTGTGCGTTGAAATAATTGGCGGTTCTTATGAAAAACAGATCGTTATACATATTATTTCAGTTCATTGGAAGTGTTCAGAGAATATAAAAAATTGGTTTTCCATTCTCAAGTCTACCTGAAAAGCTTCTAGTTTTCAAAACATTTTTGCAAAAGATGGAAGTAGTTACATTAGTTTAGAGGAGGCGCACCCAAAGTAGTAGCCAACCACCTTAGTGCTTTACTAATCTATTTTCGATATCGGATTCGTACTGAGACAGCTATTACATAACGATGATATAAATGTCATAATACGCATTGTATTAAATTATGTGTGGTTTGGCACATTAATTCTAACTGATTAAAGTTAAATTGAGGTTAAGACAAGTAATCGACACTACAACTTGTTTACATTTTTGTAAAAACTTTGGTGTGGTTGCGACATCTTTGCCTTATCGACGCCTCACTATACGGAAAAATATACTGCAACATATACCCCATTGGTACCGTCCAACCAGCATACCATGCTAGATTAAATTTAATTCTACAAATATTGTGTAAAAATGTTACAAAAATATAATTTGCATACGCTTTCGCACAGACATTCCACACATCACTTCCTTATTCTTCTCATAAATGCAAATTCAATAATCTCTCGTTCATTTGCAGTTTATAATTAGAACATGCGCTTCATTCATCAATTCACTGATACGAATGGCTCATTTAAAGTAGCTGCAGCGTTGCGTTTTATTACGCGGATCAAGCCTAGTTCATACATACATACATATGAATGTACGAGTACATATTTAATTGTAAGATCTACTTGCTTGCTCATTCATTTATCGCATTGTGAATGCATATTTAAACGCAAAATGAAAAACGATTGCGAAATGCAAAGTTCAGCGCGCTTATTGTTAAATTCCAGCTGATTAAACTCAAAGCGCTAATTGGAGTGTATTTTTTTTGTGAACTTTAGCGTGAATTTGTATGCCTTCTGTTCACATACCTTTACTTTGTATACTCTCCGCAGTATTAATTAGTAGATAGCACTCAGCTTAATAAGGGCCGGGTGACACCAAAGTGAAAAACAACCCAGACGTATTGAAATATTTACAGTCGCACATTAAAAATGCATTTAGTTTTTGAGGTTTCTGTTTTTGTTTCTTCTCTTTTTATTTTTTAAATACGCAAGCTATTTGGCTGTCAGGCGGCTTCTTTCTTGTAAACATGCAGTATTTTTATAAGTACATCTGTACACTTGTATGCATATCCGTGCCATTTTCACGTCATGCAATTATCGACATTTTCTTGATGCGGACTCTCATACGTATGTGCATATGCATGTATGTAAGCATGTAGATTTGTGAAAAATATACAAATCGCCAAGAAAAAAATGTGGAAATGCGAAATATGACCATTTACAAAAACAAAACGCAGACATACAATAAGGAAGCTCTTTAAATACGTACATTTGTGCAGTTATGATTTGGCAGAAATCCTCAATATTTATAGGTTGTCACAGTTGGTTGGTTGTTAATGCATTTTTTTTTTTTAATATTGCTTTTTCTGTATGTCATTTGTTGTTATTAATGAATGCGGCGGCATTTTGTGCGCACTCACTTGAAATAATTCCAAGTTGTAGGAATTCGTGCATATTATATTTATTTATGCAATTTTGGGAAATAAATACATACATATTTGCACATGATTTGATATGATAAAAATATTTATTTTTAATTTAGACGATTGAAAAGAAAATACCGATTTTCAGCCACAATATTTAACTGCAAATATTGAGCATGAAAGCGGACTTATTAGACATAAATTGGCATAAGGTCATTATCATTCAGCAATGAGGGTCGAAGACAATTTTAAGGCTTCCCGGAATAGCCGGTCAGAACCCGTCGCCATTCAAGGCGATCGATTCCCCCAAAAACGGGACTACGTAACCGGAACAAGCTAGATTTATACGTACATACATACATGTTACCAATTGTTCCCCAAAACTATTTAGAGAATTTTTACGCTATAACCACAACAGCTAATTTTAATCCCTTCGAAGACCTAACCTACCAGTTGCCCAGCATATCGCTCATGAATGCCAAGGCTACAGGATTCCACGCGAATATGCACCTGAGTCCCTACAATTCATGGCAGGCTTCCCCTTTGCTGCAAAATTTTCTGCAAGACTCGGGTTTAACCTTACTTATCTCGGACTTGTGCATAATCTACTCTTTACAAGTTTATTAACAAGGCGTCTGCTCGACAGTCCGGCTTTTGAGAGCTCTTTCGTCCACCAGTCCGGACCAATTTTCCCGGACGACCTGCTCAGCACGTATGTATGTACAAGCTTTCTAAGCGGCTGCTGCATGCTGTTGTAAACTTCTGCACCATATCATCAATCGAGGTAAGACAAAAGATCTGCTGGGTACCATCTGTAAGAAGCTCCTGCAGTTTCCTGCTGCAAAGGTCCCAGTTTGTCCTGCTGAAGTACTTTTAGGGTAATCTTAGTCCAGAGGAAAATTGAATTTGATATAATTTTTTTTTTGTATCCGTTCATATGCAAGTGCTACCAAAAGAGGTTGTGATGCAAAATTAACGCTGAAGCTAAACATACAAAACATCATAAATCGAATCAGATTTTTTATCATGACCACGTCGTTATAATTGCTAATATTAAAAGAAAGATAATAATCTTATAACAATATTCTGTTAAATCTCTGCGTTGTTGAAAAAACTCTCAACAAACTCGCGTTTCATTAAGAATTATTTCTAACTTTGCGCCACCACCTTTCAATAAGTGCTATATAAAAGTACATAGCAGGTACACCTTAACCCTTTTCGAAACGAGGCATTTTTAATTTCTCTAGACTCCCGTATCAAAATACGAGTTTTCATAAAAAGTGGACGTAGCAACTTTTCACTCTAAGCTAGCGATATCTACATATGTACATGTGTAAATGAAGGTACTAAGTATGGATTTACTAATTCATCGAGCCCTTGATTGTTGTTTCTCAATGCTTGGAACGTATTCAATGCAAGCAATTGCCTGTATTTAAAAAACCCTTAAATAATTTCACATGAAATTCCAACATCATACGAATTTCATAATTCTCTTGAACTTCACCGCAATGCAAATTCAATGACTTGTTGACTTTAATACTGGTAATTGTCATATATGTACATACGTCCACATGTACATTGTTGCCCATCTTATCAGGCAAACAGTTGAAATTTCCAGTAATAACACAATATTTTAATAAACAAATGAACTGGTATTTGCTGAATAAACACGCCATTAGCACAAGCAAAATGTTTATCGCGAATTTAAGTCCATTTTATCAGCAACATTTATCTTTCCTAAAAATTTTTTATAAGTTTACAGTTGTGGCTTTATTCATTTAGCAACGAGCGAGCCACTGGTGAAAAGGCACCAGTTACTAGATGAGTAGAACGTTGTTTTATTTACTTCTATCTACCAATGTCATTTATTAGGTTTTTCCTTTACAAATATTTTAAATTGCATTGATGCATGGTACCTGCATACTATTTAGACCGTATCATAAAAAAGTTCAGTTTGTTCCAAGCGATTTTGAAGAGTAGAGAGTCTACATATAAGAGTATTTCAGGAGTTTAAAAATTTCTTTTATCGGCACCCTGTAAAAAACAGCTAAAACGATTTTATTTCTATAACTTCTTATTTGATGTCGGATTTCTATAAATGATATACCGTTGTTAATGTATTAAAAAGAACGATACAGCCAACTTGAATCCCGTTATTATTATTATCATCTACATATACTTATACATACTTAAGTATTTACTTATTTCTCAAAGGTACTTTTGTGTTAGCACACGATATCTCCCTTATTATTTTAACAAATTCGTTCGATTGAAACCTCAAATTGAAGAAAAAAGTGTTTTTGAAATGCTAAAAGCACTTTATCCGCTGAAATCAGCACCGTTCCACAGTGGAGTAATTGATGTCGATATTGGAGATTCATTAAAAAAAATGAATTTCAAAGCACAAAGACATTTTAGTACCAAATGAAAGTAGATAAAATTCTACATCACCATGTAATCAAATATTTGCCCAAAAGTTTACCGTTTTCTTGTAATATACTTACTTACTCTTAAAGTCGTAGCTTTTTCCTTTTTATGTGCGCAAAGTGATAAACGTGATTTGTTACTTCATATGTATGTATATCCACGCTATTTCTTAGTTTTCTAAGCCGCTCGAGAGATCCGAGTTCGAGTTCTTCTCGGGCGCAGAGGATTTTTTATGTACTTTTTTCCTTTTTTTGGTGAGTTTAATTTTTTTACATAATCTTTAGATTTTAATGTTTTAAAAATAAAAACACAATTTGTTTCAATGAATCTCTATGATATCAAAGCATTTTGGTTTATTTCCTAATGAAATTGTTTTAGAACAAATATTTCTTTGCTTCATTTTCGCGTTTTTTTTTTTTTTGATAAAGCAGAAAGCAATTATTTTTTGCTTCATATATTTCTTTTTGTGACCAGCTCAGAGCCAGCTGACAAATTCGTGACTTTTTTTTGAGACTAGAGACGTGAGACAGCTTACTGAATACCAATTAGTCCCGAAATCCAAGTTCACCACCAAAAGTCGCTATTAGTGACTAGAGACTGCTTACTGAATCCCAGGGTAAGTAGCGACTAAAAATAAATCGATAAATGTCAATTTCATTACACTAATTCACGGTCATAACTTCCTGTCACTTGCAGTCAAATGTGATTGGTGGTGTATGCACATACATTCATAAATATGTACAAGTATGTACATATATGATCGACTGCTTATCAATTACAGTTATCATAAAATTTTTATTACATTTTGCCAACGCCTGCTCGCTCTGCACCCGTCAGCGTTTACTTCCGCTAACACGGTTATCGATACTTGACGCTTAGCACTACCATAGCTTCTACATATTTTAATTTTTTATTCTTTTTATTTATTTTAAAGTTGTTTTGGTACGCCCTAATTTTTTACAAATATCGCGGGTTTGTATTTTTATATATTTTTTTAGGAAAGTACTCTTGCATATGTATGTACATTAGGGTGCATCACTCTTCATACAAAAAAATCGGAAATGTTTTTCCACCACAATTATAAAATTTATAATATTTAAAGACTTTCGCCAAAAGATATTTCGGAAAAGTATAAGGACATCTTAAAATATAAATAAATTTTATAATTTCAGTAGAAAAACCGCACATTTTTTTGTGATGCACCCTAATGTACGTACAGAAAGAAGTACGTAACATTCACATGTTTCTCTTATCAATTCTTTGCTTCTGCCCAAACTAGCACTCGCAGCTTTGATAATTACTGTTAAGTAATAGTTTTTTCTAAATCGCCTCTAACGTGTAGCAAAACGTACTCAACAATAAGTAATTATATTAATATAAGTATCCGTTACGTATACGCATATATGTATGTATGTGTGTATGTACACTTATTTGTTTTTCACTTTTCCCTTGGCTACAGTATTAAGTTCAAGGTTGTCACATTTGGCTTTGATGTCTCGCCAAACTTGACCAATAAGTGAATAAATTAATATTTTGACTATTTGAAGGTCGCTGCTGTCATTAGGAATTATTAGATAGATTGCATATTGTGTTCCTTTGTGCTTTAAAAGTAAAAACACATAGATTTTCTTATTTATTTTTTGCATTTAAATTTTTTTGTAAAAAATAATTTACAAACGCTTTAATCATTGGTCAAGAAATTTCACACAATAGAATCTCTGCAGGTGGCAACCCTCTTTTGAAAGTATAGTCAAACTAAAACCTTCTTTAACCTCTTTCGTCTGACATCCATACTCTGATATACAATTTGCTGCAATTCAAGTTGAATTTGTTTTTTGTAACATGTGGCAACTCTTCTAGGAATAATGCGGAAATAACGCCTTTTCAAATCCATTTCGATTAATACCCATATTTTAATAATTCATTTGACTTATTAAATAATTTGAAATACATTTTTTGACAGGTGGCATTCTTTAAAAAAAAAAAAATTTAATAAATAAATGCCTTCTCATATTATATACAAATGTAAATATATCATATATGTACATACATATCTTGTGTATAACTTTAACTAAATTCGACTTTTCACTTTTTGTTCAAACTAAAGTCCCGGCACCAGAGGAAAAGCATCAGCAGTTGGCTTTCAAATGCCAGCCAGTTGCGATTACATTTTCAGCCTTAAAGCTGTCGGTATAGAAAAGTCTTACCAGG
This sequence comes from Rhagoletis pomonella, assembly GCF_013731165.1. Classification (NCBI taxonomy): domain Eukaryota; kingdom Metazoa; phylum Arthropoda; class Insecta; order Diptera; family Tephritidae; genus Rhagoletis; species Rhagoletis pomonella. Next base: position 57,098,922 of record NW_023458560.1, read on the forward strand.
CTGCCAAAGGGAGTGTCTTGATCTCGCCGTTGCCCCCGAAAATAGACTCAGATATTAGTTTGTTATTGTTGTAACAATCTTCTTCTTAAATATTCTTCTGCGCCAGGAACTCCGATCGTCGTGGCATGATCCAAAATATTGCAGTTGACCCGTTGTCATACTTGCTTCTTCCTGTATCATCGAATCCTGGAGTAATAATTCTAACGAAGCACAAGTGGCTGTTATTCCTGAAGTAGTACTCATAGCGTCTATACTGAAAACATCATAGCCACTGTCAGACCACAAGTCTTACTAAAGTTCCTCTGACACTTTCATCTATCGATTTACTATCATCTCGACGTGAGTTTCCTCCTATCTGGAGGCCTTTCGCTGAAAGGCTTAGTTTCACGCCCTTAGGCAGCGGAAGATTGAGGCCTCACAATTTTCGTTGATTTAACGCACTTTTTCATTGTCCCGTCCAGGCTCCTCAGTAAAAATAATGCCAGCATCTATTAGAACCCCTATAAGCATGTCTCTTCCACACTTTAGCATTCTTGAAAAATGGGTTTACAATATAGTGTTGTCCAGCAACGGTCCTGAGTCAAGTGTAACCGTTACGTCTTGCTGAAGTATTTATTTTCACAGACTATCACTACAGAAAACTCTCTGAAGGCGTAATTTTGACTCTTATACTCCTTCCGTAGGATATGATAGTCGGGCCAGGCGTCTTCGATTCGGTTTTTATCAAAAGTCTCTTCGCAGTGTTCCACCATGGGACTGGTTTTCCTTAGCTGCCTCTTTTCGGCGGGCATAGTTCACCACAGCAACCAATTAAAGTAGGCGTTAACTTAGCGCTCATCTCTTCAAAAGATATGTAGTTTTTGATTGCTAAGGGTTCTAATATCCTCGTTTCGCAATGCAAACTCGGCCCGTCCGCTTTTCGAGGATTCCGGCCTCTTGGTACTTTATAAGTATTAGTGCCTTTCCAAAATCATTGAACCGATGATCAGATACTTAGAGGTTCTTTCTCCAAGACTAGGGTTAAATTAAATGAGCTAGCTGACCATAAAAGGTCTCAGATACGTTTACGTCCCACGAATCAGTGATTTCCCGCAGTGTTAAAAACATTGCCGTCTCTTTAGCGAATTTTAGTACATTTTGGTCATTTGTTGATTGCTATTTGTAGGTTCTGTAGCTGTACGTTGCCATGTGACGCAAGTCTTTGCCTGCTCACAAATTATATACTCGTCAGCTTCCGCGTTATAGTTAAACTTTCTACAGTTTTTCTCTGAGTTCTTTTGTAAAACCTATCCGCCTAGCGGTATGTGAGCATATCTTGCAATCTTTTGATTTCCCGAAATGAAATTGGTATATTCGACGCCCTCCTTGGCTAGCTCGTCAACTCTCTCTCATTTTTGTGTCCTTGGACCAAATATAGGTAGACGGTTTTAGCGCCTGTGTGAAAGTAAATAGAGCCTTATTGGCTGTCTGAGTTTCCATAACAGTTTACTAGTACGATTCCATGGTACTTCGTGTTTGGCTTCGGTTATAGAGTGGTCCCTTCTAATTTAGGTTTATCCCAAGCTTTGATCTTATATTTCCTAACGCCTTACTATTTTGATAAACTCCATACGAAAGGACCATAGTCCTACGCTTCGAAGGAATAAAAGTTAGTTTACACTACAAGAATCGAATTAGAAAGAGTTCCATTTCTTATAAAGGAAACCAAAGATTCGACGCTTGCATACCAGCTTTAGCTCTCCAAAAAGCAGTTCACTGACTCCTCCACTTACATAAACGCATACGAATTTAATAGCCACCATCTGTGCAATCATTCACCAACTTCCCACGCCATGTCGCGAGATTCGAGAAACAATTAACGTTTCTACTACCTTTTTCCACAAGTCGTATCGAAAGAAAATTTGTTTTGTAAATCGAAAGCAAAATCGCCTAAATGCGCGCGCATGTCCATATCAATTTATCAGTCTGCCACTTGACCAGTAACGCCTGCAATTACCCAACGTTGCGCATTTAAATGTAATTTTTTATGACAACGAAATTAAAACGGAGAAAATAAAATTTTCTTTCGAAAAAAGGCGAGCATAAAATGAATTGAAATTGCTAAAAATCCGCCCGCATCGATATAGAGAGAGAGAGAGGGCGCGCGCGCGCGAGAGCGAGCCCGCAACGCATATGAGTTGTGACAACCAAGCACCCACTTTTGGTCGTACGCGCCGCTGTGGTGTGTGAAGGTGGTGTTGGCGGTGGCTGCTATGGCGTTGAGCGCATTTAATCGCGCACCATTTTCACCCCTTAGGGATAAATGCATAATTTTTGCAGCAAACATTTTCGCATAAATAATATGTGAAACAAAAAACGAAAACTAAAGCAACAACAATAACAGCAGAAATGAACAGTTAGCAGAAAAATAAAGTGATTTAAACAGCGCGCACATTGTCCTCGCGCATGGCGGGCGTCGGCAATGGCTATGGCCATGACGATGGTGGTTGCATTGTGGTAGTTTAACGGGCGACAGGGCGCGCGCGCTCATAGCTCCCACAATAAATGGTGGCTACGCGCGCTTTAGTTCCAGTTTTGCGCTTCCAAAATGTCAGCTTCTACTGCCTCAAAGTGCAACGCCTACCCACCGCGCGCTCGCGCTTGCCCGCGCTCCCACACTGCATGGCATTTTAGTTTTACTTTCTAAAAATTTCTTTCAGAGTGGGCATTTCATTGATGCATAAATCGCTTGCGCTGTCGTCCGCTGCTGCCAACAATCATATCCTTATAAAGGCATTTCACCAACATTAGCGCCGCCGCCGCCGCCGCTGCTGCCGATCAGGAGTAAAAGAAGGCGGCGGGCATACAGAGTAGGCATCGTCGTCACCACGTGAGTTAGTAAATCGCTTGACGTCGCGCTGCCGTCACATTTAATGGAAAACTGTCAAACGCCAACGTGCAGCGGTTAAATGAAATATTGAAAACGCATTTACAGTCGACACCTGGCTTAGCGCGCGCGCGCGCGCGCTCGTACCCTCGTGCTCTTTGGCACCAAGTGCGCTTGGGTCGGCACATTCGTCTGCTTCTGGCTGATAAATTTAGAGCTCAACTAGCAGGCAGCAGGCGCCTTAGCAGCCAGCCAGTCAGCATTCACCCAGGAATAAATGCTTCTACTAAGCATACATTTTGGCTATATTCGAAGCGCTCCGCCTCGCTCGCCTCTTTCACCCACTCGCGCTCTAGCTAAACATGCATACATACATATGTACATACATTTCACCTCTTGGAGTTATTGCTCGCGCTTTAAGCTAATTTAGTGAAAAAATCAATTTACCCGCAGAGTTAAAGGAATAAATCAAAAATATGCGCGCGCGCACGCTCGCACACACACATTTGACAATAAAATTGTGTGATCACTTTCAATTGTAATTGATTGATATGGCACGACCAAGTGCTGCGCGCAACAACAACAACTAACTACAGTCAACAACAAGCAACAGGCAACAAGCGCCAACAAGTGGTAGTTAACGATAGTCACATAAACAACGATACATATATGTATTGCAGATATAGAAATGTTTCAGCAACATTTACGTTAATGTTTTGTTTTTTGTTGTTGTTGTTAATTTTCACCCAAACAACATGCCTGTATTCAAATGTTTATCTTCAATGATTGATGTTGCTTTTAATAGTTGATATTAATTCGGCAATATTTGTATTGTTCCATTAACACAAACTCACACATACACACACACACACGCATTCGCATGCGCTCATACGAGTACTGTACATATGTATGTGCATGGTTTAATAAATTTTTCATGGGTCTATTTATTTAGTATGTATTTAGAAAGGGGTCGCATTAGAGTGTCTACTATCAGCATGTCACCGGGAAAGTGATTTTGAAAGTGGCTCTGGGCCAACGAGTTGTGTTAAAATGATCTAACTGGCATGATTGACCTTTGGTCAGGCTTGGTCGGTTGGTTGTCTGTTGGGGCGAGTGCTACGATTGCTCTGCGATTGCTTCCTCTTCCGATGCTTTTCGCGTTCCCATTCTGCCAATATCAGTGCACCGAGCACAGTGTCTAGGGACGCTTGATGTACGCTTGACTCAGTAGAAGGGCACAACTTTCTGCAAACTTTGCAGTATTGTAGACTTTTCTTTTTGGCATAACCAATATTTCTCGTAGGCATATGAATGCCTTTTGGTACACAAAAATGTCCTTGTCCCCACTCCTTCGCTGCCAGCCGAGTCAATGCATCGCTATGCCATCAAGGTAAGGCCATAAAAACGAAAAGTTACAGCGCTGAAGGCGGTTCGTCGCCAAACTAGATGTTCAATTATGGCAATTGTCTTTCAAGCTCTTTTCTTGAAAGCTCTTTGCTGTCTTTCGAAAGACCAGTTGAAAAATCTGCTAACGAGGAGGTCTTAGCAATAAGTCCTCTAAAAATTAAATGAAATAAAAACAGTATATATGTACATATCTTTCTCTTTAAAACTATAAAGACTACAAATTAAAAAAAAAAATTAAATAAAAAACAGTGCTAAAAAAGAACAAAAGAAATAAGTTCTTAAACATTAAATGAAATAAAAAAGTATAGATTTTTATTTTTATAACAAAAAATCTAACCGAAAAGAAATTAAACAAAAATATCCTCCTGCTTTTTTGAAGTCAGTTGAAAAGAAAAAAATTGTCATTGTTGTGGCGTATTAATTTTTTTCCAAGGGCTATTGAACTTTATACCACGATTTTGTTTTTTAGGAAAAATAAATATATTTCTAAAATTATATTAAATATAAAAACTAAAAATTTAGGTAACAAATTCAAATAAATCATAAAATAAGTTTATTTAAATTAAATGGAATAACAAAAATCTGTCTATGTATTTTTCATTTTAAAACAATAAAAGTTGAAAAATAAAAGAAAATTTTATCAAATGAAGAAAATAAATAAAAAAATATATAAAACAAGTTTCTACAAATTAAATGATATTTACAAAAATATGTTTTTCTTTTAAACTATGAAACTTGAAAACTAGAAGAAAATTAAATTCAAAAAATTAAAAAGATTACATCAAAAAAAGAAAAAAATTAATAAAAAATGTTTCTACAAATTAAATGATATTGAAAAATAATATGTGTTTTTAAAAAGCTAAAAACTAAAAAACAAAAATAAAAAATAATATCAAAACAGGAAACAAGGTCTTAAAATTAAAAAAAAAAATTGTCTTTTTGGAACAATATCTATAATTCAAAATTTTTATTGCAAATAAAAGAAAATTAAAATAAAATAAATAAGTTTCCAAAAGTTTATTACAAAAAAACATATTTTTCTTTTGAGAAGACATAATCTATAAATAGAAACCAAACTAAATTTAAAAAGAAATAAAACTTAATTAAAAAAAGAAAAAAATATGTTTCTAAAAATTTAATTTAATTAAAAAAAATATATTTTTCTTTTTAAAACAATAAAATCTAAAAATTAAAAGAATACTAAAAAATTGTTTTTTTTTTTATTCTATGGCCTTATAACAATTAACAACAATTTTTATTGAGCTTGAGGCCGTTTTTAATGAAAAACTATTGTGGCAAAGCAACATTGATTTTGAAAAAATGGTAGAAGTGATAGCTATTTCGGAAATCACCACATTTCCTCATCAGACTTATTTCAGTGGGATTCGATCCAACGACCCCAGCTGACTCAGCCAGTTGCCTACGCACCGTGCTAAGTTCGCCTTGTAAATTCTTGTTGCTTTTTTTATTTGTGAAGCCAAGCGCAGCTATTCCAGTGCTATTTAAGCTTGAGCATGTGGTTATTGGTTTTGTTGGTTTTTGTTAATAATTCTATTTTTATTTTTAATGTTTAACTTTTAGGTGTGCTCGTCTTTAAGTTCTTTGTTTTTGTTATTTTGTGGCCTTATAACAATTATATTTAACAATTTTTATTGAGCTTGAGGCCGTTTTCAATTGTTGAAAGATTATAAAAGATAAATTTCTAAAATTAAATGCAATTAAATAAATATATGTATTTTTCTTTTTAAAACGATAAAATCGAATGGCGTTTTCTTTTCAAACGAAAAATGTTGCCTTCTCAGTACTCTCTACGCACAAATACTAAAGAAAGGGCAATGAGAAGGCAACATTTTTTGTAGAAAGGACTCAACTAGCTAACTGACATACCTAAGCAAAGGCATTCGCCGGAGCGTTTTCTGACGCTTAGCGTTAACGCGGAAGTGCCATACCTAAAAAAAAGCTACGTCAAATGCAGAAATGACACCAACAATAAGCATAGGGTTGTTTGTGTGAAATACGAAAATGACAATTTCGACGTTTTCTGCAGCCAACTTCACTACCTAACGCCCTGTCAAAATCGGATTTTCCAACCGCACTGCGTTGACTCCGCGTTATTTCGGTATACTTCACACAAATTGTATAGGCATGAGAATTTTTTGACAGCCAGGCAACGCTGAAGCTTTTGTTCAGGTATGGCAGTTAGCTAAAATTGCAAAAATTGTTATTATTAAGGCGCAAATATAATTTCCACAACGTGACGTCATTTGAAGTTTTAAAACAAATACGTTTTTCGAAAGCGTCAAAGAAATACGACAAAAAGCTTATGGTTCATTTGGATCATGTCCCTTGTTTTTCATATTGGGCAGGTATGCAACTTTAGTATTCTCGAACTAAAGTGGAAATTATTAAACTTGCTTTGAAAACACTCTCCTCCGCGGACTATCGAACGATTGAGTTTCCCTCAAAATTTTGATGAAGAGTAGCTATTCCTTTCTGGCCCTAAAACCTTAGTATAGTCGCAGCATATTCCCATATGTACCAAAAAGCTTTAGCGTCTCTCCAAAGTAATGGGTCCACCGGCCTTGCAATCGTGGTTGGCTATCGGAAGACGTGCGTATGAACGAAATGCCACTTTTGTAAGGTTTTCTATAGAAAATATGTGGAATTTCCAAACTATATTAAATAAATGTTAGTTGAAGAATTTTTCCACGAAAAAGTACAAAGTAAATCCATAAGACTGGTCTCATGTTGGCCCATTCAAGAGCTTGGACTAAAGTCATAAACCGAATCTTTTTGCGAGTAAGCGAAGTTTAGATTAGATTTAAGCATGGCAAGCCACGCATTCTTTAACTAAATTCAAAGGTAACTTAGTCTATTAATTTAGCGTTAAAGCTTTTCGGCTTCCTAGTTATTTAAATCTAAAATTGTATCTTTGAACCTGCGGATGTCAAATCCAAGCAGAAGTTCCATAGGCAGTAAATTTATCCGTTGACAAAGCCTACATCTCTGCCATAGGTTATCCGTACATCGAACATCGATCGGCAAAGTAATCGTTAAATTTAATGGAGAGTAGCAAGGATACTAACACTTCCCCGAAGTATTTTCGTTATTCAGTCTTTCGCATGTAATTGATCTTCTTCTATGTTGTACTGTTACCCAATGAGCTAAAACTAACGTTAGGAGCACTCATTAATGCGACACTGAAATCGATAAACGGCAGGTATAAAGGCTTTCTTAAAAAATATGCTCTTTTTCAGGTCCGATAGACCAATTTACCTACATATGTGTGTACAGTATTTCGATCGATTGATTTCATAACTTGAAAGCCTAGGTGAAGGGCGGTGGATAATTTATAACATGGATAATTTATAACAGTATAGCGTGTATCATGCATCTTTCGCTAGCCGTTTGACTGCGCTTTTTCCGCTCGCAAACTCTAGAAGGCGTAAACTGCCAGATCTAAGTAACCGGAACGACTCAAGTTTATAACTGGCCCGTACCGTCACCTCAGAAGAATCCCCCATGACATTTTAGGTCAATTTTTATGACGATCCAACAACAACAACAACAACCTCATAGAAATAGCTAGTGTGTTCGGCAATGCCCTCAAATTCTATGGGCTTAAAATGTTTGCACAAAATTGATTTCCCTTTTCCACTTTCACTTTTCACTGAATTTGTATATTTCCTAGAAATTAGAGTGCGTGTAGATTCCACTTTCAAATAAGTACAATACGCTCGCATATCTATCTAAATATGTACATATGTATATCCATAAATAGCTTCTTCATGTACAATGAAATTTCCTCCTCTGATAGCAAATTTTATAGCAACACTAACATATTTTCTTTCATAAGTAATTGCTATTTATCATTTCCTACACCTATAAAACCTTACTCAATATGTCCAGAGAAATCATATTTTCAGCACTTAACATTTATAAATGAACAAACCGCCGTTAGAGTGACCCTAACAGCATTTTTCAATTAAACCCGCTTTTTATGCCTTCCTTAATACAATTCGCTTGTACACAACGCCAAAATCATCTGACCTCCGCCGAGCGCAGGCGCGCTGTGTTTGATCTGCCAGTAGTAAGTATTGAGGTAGCTAAATAGCATGACTTTTTGCGCCATAAAAATCACTTGCAAACTAATCTCACTGACACAAGCGCCTTAATTACAAGGAATACACTTTGCTTGGTATTAACTTATAGTTATTTATATGTCAAAAACGTTTTTTATGGCTGTCTTTATGCTACCATTTTTCATGCCACGTTGAAAGACAGCAAATGCGAAGAAACATTAAATGTTTATGTGAGTGGGATAGACGTCTGTGTAAGTTTGCGCATGCGAGCTGTTTTATTCATCCAACCGACATGCATTGACCTTTTACTGGCTTTTGCTGGCAGTTGCAGACGCAGAGTTGCAATTTATTACACGCATAAATTGAACAAACGAAGAAATCTGGGATTGAATTTGGTATGTATTGACAGCCACCGCTGCGCCTTGCTGCAATGCAACCAATTCCAAATGATGTCAATTAAAATGTGCAATAATAACACCAACAAAACAAGTCAACAAACAGTCAATATTAATTTAAACAAAAGCAAGGTAAGTGAAATAGTAAATAATTATAAAACTACACACACAAAAAATGTATAGAAAAAATATAAGAAATAAAAAGAAAAAACTGCTGCAGTAAACTCTGGCTGAAGTGAACTCAGGATTGCATGAGCACGGTCTCGATTGTAAGTGTTTTTAGTTTTGGTATTGCTTCGTTTCTTGTTCTAAGTATTTTGTTTTTGTTATTTTTTACCAATAATAATTTTATTGAGTCTGAAGCCGTTTTTTGTGAAGAAGCAAGAATAATTTAGTTGGTAGTGGTTGTAGATCATCACTTCTTCTCTTCAGACTTCTTCGTCGAGTTCACTGTGATATGAACCAGCGACTCCTGATTACACAATCAGCGGTCTACCTACTGAGCTGAGTTAAGTTTGCCTTGCAAACTGTTGTGCCTTTCCATAAATAATTTTCACTAAAAACAGCCTCAAGCTCAATTAAATTATTGAATTTCTTGTTTTAATATAAAATTTTTCTCCACTTCTTTTGAAGATACTAGCGTTCGACCCAGATATCCTGACTTTCAAACTAAAAAAGTCCTAGTACTTTGCAAGATCCAAGAGCAGGTGATACTTAAGTATGGAGTTATGCGCAGCAGCGAAGGGTAATCCCATAGACCCAAAGTTCCGCACCTGAATTCCAGGTGAAAGCTATCTGTTATATTATATCAGAAAGAAGAAAAACATTGATCGTCGAGTAATTTGTTGAAATTCAGCGTATCTGTAATCTACAGCAGCTCGCTACCATTTTTGCTTGATAGCGTCAAGTGGCACAAGATACGGAAGTGTTTACTTACACTCTGAATTGTGTGTAGTACATAGTTCTATGACGAAAAGCCCAGTCTAAAAGTCATACTTCCCTTTCCTCATTCTGGTGACTAAAGTACTTGTGGTTGGCAGATCATAGCCTTCTGATCCTACACCTCTGTCGATTTTAGAGCTGTCGCTGTACAAGGGATAACAGTTCTTATAGGGCTTAGGTAATTACTTTTCGAAATCGAATCTACTTTAAGCCGATCTTAAAATTCGACCAGTTGAATAGCCCTCAATTATCTAAGCACAGAACTACATACTATATGATATGGCAGTGCCATCAAAAGCGAAGTGCCTGTGTGAGACGTTAATATCTTGCAGGACGGTCAAGATCAGTTTTCGTTTTCACAGTGTAAATTCCACCAATTGTATTCTAACAATTTCAATTCTGGATCGCAAGATACTAAGTGCGATACTTTCGAGACACGGCCCCCACCATCACAAGCGCTCAATTTCTAAAAACTGCGACGAAGGTATGTTACTCTCAAGCCACACTAGAACATTTCCTATGCCATTGTTCAAAATTTTGAAAAACGCGACTCATTTGCCTTGGTTCTGTTTTCTTCTCCTGTCTGTAGGGCATTGCAGACCGAAAAACTGCCAAGTGCTTAAAACTCTCTTAAAGTGCATTTCATTAAATCTTTAGCCTAGGCTGCCACTTTTTCGGTAACACTGAGGACCAACTAATAGTCTTTGTAGGTGTCCACAAATCCGCCAAGCTAATTTAACCTGAAACTCGGAGATTCTTTTCTCATATGCATCCTTCTAAGTTGAGTCTTGATGTAAATAGCAAAACTTTCATGTAAGATTGTTAGCTCTTTCCAGGTCTGGGTTCAATTAGTATTGTCGTCAAGGACAATGAGCAAAAAAGCACCATATGAGGAGAAGTTTTTGTCACTTCAAATCTCAAATCGCCGAACTTATTGAAATAACCTTAAGGCATGATCAATGCTTTACGCAGTCCCCTAAAACTTCTGGAATATTATAAACTACCAAAGCCTCCCACCGCCATATAGAGGCAGTAACTGATGGTTACCGTTGTCCGCAGTCTCTACCCGCAATATACACCAACAACTTATCCCACGATGAACTTCTCAGTCTGAAGATCGTCAACGTTTGGTTTTTAGTGGCCATATCAATTTCAATGTTTGTTTTAAAGAAATTACTTAATTTAAAAGAAATTATATGGCTGTCAAGAAAAGTTCCCCTTTTCTTTAAAAAACTTAGTCGAGCAGCTCAGACGAACCAAATATGGAAAATAGGCATGAGAACACCATTCTAATAGGTCAAGGCTCTTGGTATCTACATATAAATGGTGTCGGTGGAAGTGGGATGTGATCCATGTGCATATATTCTAGTCTTCGCTCCCTTGTGCATATTAAAACTCTCCATTCTCCAATCATAGGCCTGAGCTCGAAGTTAGTTGGGGAATGCCTGACCTGTCTTGCGGTGGCGTCTGAGTATATCCTTGTCAAACTTATATGGGTACCAGGTCACAGCGATATCGCGAGAAACTACGTGGCTGATGAAAATAAAAGGCATCTTCCAGTCAGTCTCGCCAAGAAAATATGGTGTAAGTGTGTCTTCCCTATGCGGAACCACCGTAACCTAACCTAGTTCGAAGATCTTTTGTGTTTCCAAAAGATTAAGTTCACATTACCGCCAGTTCACTGTAGTACAAGTCGGTGAAGATTTTAAGTTAATAAAGCAAAGTTTAAGTGAAATAAATGAATTGGAAAACAAAATGCTTTAATAGGTTATTTTTTATTTTTAATAAATTATCTTTTTTTCACTCGTAAATATCCTGACTGGCTTTTGTGCAGGCGGACGACCGTAAAGCAAGCGCTTCAGGTGAACTTTTACGATTATTTCAACGCTCCAGCAATAACATATGCGCCAGCAGTAGTTACTCGCACTTACGCTTGCTTACTTAATATCTATGTACTTGCTGGTCGCCGCCGCCATCATAGTCGCCACCGCTTACATGTAAGCCGCGCGCTGATACTTTCACTTTCATTATCAAGTCGCAGACAAAACAATTTTCGCACAAATACTCCACCGCCGCCGCCGCCGCCGCCGCATACACACAGAGGGGCGCTAACAAACAAGCGATGATCGTTGCAAATAACAAGCCGCGATAATCTCGCACAGTGCATACATATGTACATATTTACTGCCGCCAAGACGACACATGTGTGATCTTATTTATTCAACGATGCCGTTTGTGATGCTGCCATGCTCCTGCTGCAACTGCCGTCGATCGTTTTTTGTCTTGTCACTCTGAACAGCAAAAAGTCATGATCATCATGAAGAGGACGACGACGACGACGAGATCGTAGTCAGTTAAATGTCGGCAGACGACCAACAGCCGCTAGTCAACATTTCTCGCGGAAGGCTGTTGGTAAAATACAACTGTTTGTGCTGGCGCGCATGCGTGCACTTTTGTGCTTTGTTTGATTTGTGCGTTATTATTGTTGGAACGGCGGGGTGGATGTGGCATAAGTGCCTTGGTAATCATTCAAAATTTACAATTTCTGCGATTGATCCGAGAGCGTACGGAACTGGCGCTTGCAACTGCTAATGGTTTGGATTTTGATCTGCGCCTGTACTTGGTCTTTTAGGATGTGCCTCGCACTCTGCTGCTGCGCATGCGCTCGCAATTTCTTTTAAACTTCACAAATTTGCGCCTAATGCAAATGAACCACTGCCGCTGCTGCTGGCACCTCCCTTACCGCCAATGATTGCTACTTTGTTGCAGCGATTTCTATCGCTATACACTGAACTGCTAATCCGCTAGCCAATAGTGAATCCCAAGAGACGCACGCGCGTTGGCGGTGCTGAAGCGGGTGTGCGGCGCGCAAGCAGCGACCAGCGATTTATTCATAACCCCAGCGCATATCGATGCTATCAGTGCGTTGCTGCAATTGCTGGCAATTCAGTCGGTGATTGCTGGCCATAATTGCGCTGGGAATTCGTTGAGTGACGCATTTTCGCATTCGCTATTACATACAACAGTTGCCAATTGTTTGTTGTTGGTTTTTTTTTTTGGTCTGAGTGTTGCTTGTATGACTCGCGCGTTTTCTGCCAGCTGCATTATTTATTGCTGTATTTGTTGCATTATTTCCTTAATACAACATTTCCACGCTCTTAAGCCGTGTGTGCGCGCTGGTGTTTTGATCTACGACTGTAGCGCATTTTCCTGACTTGTAGATACTTAACTGCAACTGCCCAAGTGCCTGAATTGCCGCACGTTGTAAGCGACTGAAGGAGATTGCTCATTGTACGAGGTTAGTGCAATAAATCTGTTGCCATTGAGGCATTGATTGTTTGCTAAAGGAGAAATAAAAGTTTCGTTTCTTGGTAAAGTCGTATTTTTCTCGTTTCATCTACCAACCAGGTGGAGCAGCGTCCGATGTGTTTTACGTGGGTCCATCGTGCCAACGACAGCCCAACCCTACGTTGTTCAGAAGCACAGTGGATCAAATCAATGCGAAGTGGAATACATGCAATAACCACCTGAATGGGGGTTCGTGGTGTATTTAAAACCTCTGCAGTATTTTTTGTGCGCCACCCGGTTATACACCAATTCTAGCCGCATTTGGGTATTAAATCACAACCACCACGTTGCTCACCGAAGAGCCATGTCGCACGAGCAGGTTGGAGTACTCCTCAAGAGCTTCTGCTTCTTAAGGCTTCGGACATACTTCGTAGTAGAAGCTAAGTACAACCAGTTGAACTTCCATACTGCTCTGCCAGGGTTAGACCCCCTCCCACGCAAATCACTCGTCCACACAACAACTTCAAAAAGTTTATTGGAGAACAAGTTACTCCCACCCAACCTCCTATCTGTCTATCTAGTCCTCGCATCCCTAAGCTCCCTAATGTCTGACTACATCACAAATCTGATCCTATCCGCAAAAAGACGGAACAGTTCGTTAGCCCTATGATGGTAGTTCCAAGAAGCATATCGTCCTCCTGGTTTCAAAATATGTATAAAAAGCAGTTCAACTGCCTCGTAATTCTTCATCAAAGTTCAGTGTCGGTTATAGTGAACGATTTATGACTGTCCCACTGGTGTTCCCTGGATGTACTCGGGGATTGCCTTGTGACTTCTGACGACGGTGAACGTAGTGGGGACGAGGGGTGGATGCTGACAAGGGTAAGGGTATTGGTAACGACCAGTGTCTCGTGATTCCTGACAATGGTGAGACTACTAGTGAGAGCCAGTGGACGTACCGGTTGATCGCTATGTGGTTTCTAACGATGGCCACCGCACAGATGGATCTTCCCGTTGTCCTAAAAGGGTAAGACTACTGTTAAGTGCCGATGGATGGGGCTATTGTCAGTGTAGAGACGACCAGTTAGAGCCGGTGGTTGCACTGGTTATCGTCCGATGGCTGCTGAGAACGGTGGGATAATTGGTGTGCGCCGATGGATGTACTGTTGGATTGTTCGATGCCTCTGGAGAACGTTTAATGCCTTGCATGTCCGCTGGTGACGACCTAAGAGAAATACGGCTCCATAAGGAAAACCCCCAACCGGAAGCCCTCGGTGTGAATCAATGCGGTCACCGCATTCGCACACTACAATAGTGCCAGCTATGGCCGTTCAAACCCAGGGTGAGAAGTTTCAAGGCGAGTACGTTATAGTATGAATAACGGTTACCCTCTTGCAACCTCAAAAATTTCCGTAGAGGTTAAGGGTCTAGTCTGCGCCAGTCATCGTTGGCTCTCCAACTTACCTACAAAGAGACTCTTGTCCTCGACCTACTTAATAACGGATCTCGCGATCGTAGGAATACATTGGGGATTTTCGGTTCTCAAGATTACAGAGCTCAATCTATGTGCGCTTCCGTCGTGATGGGCGTTCCGTGACGTCAGCTTCTCTAAAATGCAGAGACTTTCTAACCGACTCTCGTAGATTTTTAATTTATTTAGTTAGGTGGCCGGTGGAGGTGAAGAGCAGTGCCGCAATTTTTCGCGTTGGTGTTTGCTTACTGTGTGGTTGGGTATGTTGTCGCTGCCGAACGACTAGTTTCTACTCTATTCCCCATATATGTATACTTAGTAAGTATAGCCGGTTCACAGTGACGCCACGCTCTGCTAAAGCAAACATTTACAATTGATATTCGCATCGAAAAAATGCATAAATAAAACAAAAAATACCCACCTCTCGCCTTATCGCAAGAAGCATTGCAAAGTAAACATTTCATTCATTTGTAAGTCGGCGTAAAAGACTATCTTAAAAACTCACAAGCCGGCAGACCGCAGATCACAAGCATCCCATACTCTGCCACCAACGCCATCCTTACAGCCACCGATCGTTCGTTGTGGGCTACCCGCTTGGTGAATCAAAAACTGCTGAATGAACTGCATGGGTTAGATACTCGTACTTACGATTGCTCTAACAGACGCATGGCCGGACGGACGCACGATCAGACGGAATTGTTGGTTATGTGTTGGCTGCGCCAGCCGGTTTTATATTGGAATTTTTTTCTTCTCGTCTTATTTGTTATTCACATTTTTTTCTTTTCCTCACAACATTTCGCATTTCGTCTCTTTCCTTGCCCTCGCTCATGTCACACCACCTTTGTGGCAGTTACAACAGGCATTTAGCGGTAACTTCACTCTCAGTTTGTATCTTTGTCTACTTGCTAGTTTCTTCGTTGTATGTCTGTATGCCTGTATTCATTTGCCCGGCATCTGATTAGGTTCGCATACCCAGTCACCAATGACTGACGGTTATGTCTACGTTGGACGCTTGGCCAGTGCCGGTATTTTAGCTATACTAAGCCAGACAATGCGGCGGGCGTTTACGGCGGCGGCGGCAGTACACAAATAAATAAATAATCTGTATGCAAATATGTTGGAGTGGAAAAATTCATTTTCGTTTGAGAAAATACGGTCAAACTGTTGTGCTGCTGTGTCACTGCTCCTCAAACCAATTCAGTGGGAAAACACCTACAACCGCCCACCACATCCCTTGCATTTTGACTTTTATGGGCTGTTGTTGAACAGTGGTTTCGATATCTTAAAAGTTTGCTTTAAACTGAGAATAGTAATAGTCGATATGACAGCCTGGATCAGGAATAAATCGTTCCGGGATGGTGCGTAGAGTTGTGGCAAATGTTTTCTTCTACACCCAAGAGTTAGGAAGGTCATGCCATGTGCTAGACCTCGCTGGTGTTCTTCAGACTGGAAGTGCTTGCTATTGCCAAAAATTGGACTGCGACTGTACAACTTACGCCATTATTAGGACGAACACTTCGTCAGTTCCTTAGATAGCGAGGTTGTTATTTTTGCACTGGCCCTATTTGGTTTCTAACCGAATGAAATATGATTAAGAAATGAAATGATGAATGAAAACCCTATTGAGTTCATTCCACACACCTATCACTAGACTCTACTTGAGTTCCTGATCATCGATAAATCCTTGAAAATAAGGAAACAGTTGAGTTAAGCTGAGAACATTCCTTCATTTGTTGATGGCAGATGATAAACGATCTAATAAAGGAGCTGGAGAAACACGGTCGTGGAGTAATTGCCTACGCAGACGATGTTACACTTATGCTTAAAGATAGTTACTTGAGTACCCTTTAGGAACTGACCCATCGGTATTCTATTATGGTAATTAACTGGACGGTCAGAAGTGGCTTCACCGCCAGAACTGGTCTTATTCACTAGAAAGTATAAAATCCCGGAAGCTGGTTCTCCCTCTGTCGGAGGTCAGCGCTTGCAGGTGTCTGACAAAGTCAAATACTTGGGCATGATCCTTGACAGGAAGCTGTCGTGGAGGCCGAAGGAAAATGCAAGGGAAGCATCAGCGGCCTTATACTGCTGTAGACTATTGTGTTTTACGGGCTGCCTTAATTGGCATTAGCGGAGTGCCACGGACCAGCTCCATATTTGCACTTAACGTAATGCTGAATATAAGGCCTGTCGACATTACAGGCAAAAGAACGAACGCGAACAGCTATTAGACTTAGGGAAACTGAGCTGTTTAAGAACTAGACAATCTGGAGCTCTGAAGGACTTCGATTTCATCCCTGATTGCACGGATTACTGCGCCACCGAAATGGCTCCTAGGAACTTCTTCCCCGCCCACTTTCCCTCAAGGGAGGATTGGCTGGGGCGGAACTTATGGAGAGAGGAAGCACTAAACTTCGTCACGGATAGATGGAAACTGGACGGCAGGATTGGTGGAGGGTCATCTGTCGAGAGCTTTCGCTCAACACTAAGTTGGGACTAATTATTCCCAGCAGAAGCGGCTGCTATTAAGGAGGCAGTGGATTCACTGCTTAGGAGTGCGATGACAGTTGGGGAGGTGACTATTTATTCTGATAGCCAAGCGGCTATCAGGGCTTTAAGTACGCTGGAGATGCGCTCTGATTTAGTAAAGGTATGTCTGCTCTCTCTTTAAGTTGCGTCGGAATACTTCTGTATTAAGCACATTTGGGTTTCGGATCGCAGCGAATTTACGGGTAATTGTGTGGCTGATAAGTTGGCTAGAAAAGGCACCCTTGAAACGTTATCACCGGAGTAGCTGGGGCGTCATTGATTGCCTGTGATACAATCAGCGAGCTCTGGACGAAAAGCAACGAGATTGCATGGTCCTTCTGGCTGAGGTTGGACAGGGGTCCATCGAGGCCACTCTTCCCATTTACAAAGCCACTGCTCTCAATCTTAGTTTGGGTTTAATCGGGTCACTCTCCAATCGGTATTTATTCAGTAAGGCTAAACATATTACCAGATCCCGTGTGTCGCAGCTGCCTCGGAGGTTACGAGGGAGGAAGTTCACCTCAGCACTATCTTATTAAATAAGTTTCCAGCGTTCGCGAGGCTAATTTTAAAATACTTTGCTCACACATCCTTTATTATAGCCCTAAGGAGCTCAGGGGTATTGAGATAAGGCGAATTTGTAATTACATATTCGACACGAGACATTTTATCGGTTAAGTAGCGGGTGCCGTCCAGAATGTGGTATCAATCAATCTCTAATTTTCTAATTGAGTCCCTTACTTCTGGTACTGCCACCTAAACTAACCCAAGAGATCGGTATTTTCATCTGGTATCGCCAATAATTTCGACCTAGGTTAGGATAAATTATCCTGACTGTCCTCATCCAGCACTGGAAAAGGACACACTTATGTAACCATGGGCTCATTGTGATGCCATGTTAGAGACTCATTACGTCCCCCTCTTACCTTAGATACTAGCTGAATCCAGTTCAACCAAACATTCAAAAGAGTAGTGAAGGAAGGAGCATCGAATTCCTCCACATCACGGCAGCTGCGACAGTAGTCGTTTGACCCATTCTAATGGCGTGGATTTCCATTAGGCAGTGCCCGCTGAAACCTCCCAATTACATGTCGGAGCAGATCTGCGTTTATCCAACTCAGGCCAAATATGCCTTGCTATCCTGCATGTGGGCCATCTCGTGTTTGCATTGCAACCTAACCTACCATAAAATAGCATAGCTTCACTGCCCAGCCCAGCCTACATAGCGCAGGCGCACCACTATGCACCACTGTTCAGTAGTGGCCGTCACCATAACTGATCGACTCTGGTGGCTATGTCGTTGGGTGTTGTTGAGTATCGTTGCGTCCAACGTGTACCGTCGACACTTAAGCTAACATTGCATACACACATACCTGCATATATATAGAAAAGCTAACAAGTAGATAAGTGTATGCTGCAATTTGGTAACCTTTGCCGTTAGCATAGCATTGGACAAATTATATTGTTGCATTTATTTGTTTTATGCTGCCCAAAAATTTATTGCCAACAATTTCACTTTTGCTTGACGCATTCGCAAGCAAAAGCGGCCACTCAACCGGCGGCGGCGGCGACGGCAGACCAATACTTTGAACGACCGGTCAGCCGGCCGGCCGGCATTATTGCCAAGAAAAGGAAGAGAAAAGAAGAAGAAGAAAAAAAACAAACATTGTTATCTCACTCGTCTGTCGCTGAGTCTGCAGAGTCTGCAAAGTCTGCGGATAACTGACAACAAAAGCAGCGTGTGTGAGTGTGTTTCTGTAGGTCTGTCACATTGTGGCTTGTTGCTGCAATTCTTGAGATAAATGCACTCAATGACACTAGCAGCAAGAGTAACAGCAACAATAGCAATAACAACAACCACTTTGGTGACGCGTCGTTGAAAAGTGCAATTGTAATGCAACAATCGGTTCAACTGTAAACTGTCAAGTCGAAGTCAAATGTTTCGGCGCTTACATTTGCATTTGAACAACTTTAACTTCAACTTCATTTTTAAGAGTGTTACCATTGCGGCTGCTGTGCTGTGCTGTGTGCCATTGTGTGACTGCTACAAAAGCGATAAAAAACATGTAAAACTAACAAAAAACTATTATGTAAATGTTAATGAAGTGGATTTGTTATTTTTACCGATTCCGATCGCATACGGAATGCGAAGCCGCGCACGAGCAATGCGAAACGCCACCAAATACTCGGTAAGCGTGCGAGCGAACTTCGAGTGAACGTATGTAACTAAGTAAGTATTTGAGGTCAGTTTAGCGCTGGATGTTTGAGTGGCTCAAAGTACCCAAAAGTGACTGAAGTTGATTCAACTTATGTATGTTTGTTTATCTATTTTGCAAGTCGCATGCAATTATAGAAAATCTCTTGGTTTTAAGTGGAAGTGAATAACATTCGTATGGTAGGGGAAGTGTAAAAAATGGGAAGTGCATGCGCGTGCGCACTCACTTCCACTTAAGAAACGGCGAACTTTATATAGACCAAAAGTGCACTTATTCGATGAGCAAATACTTGTTTGCTTTGCACTCATTTTACCTAATAGTGCATATTGTCTTGGAAACATATTACATAACGAAAAACAGTTCCCACATTTCGTAGAATTTCTGCCATTTAAAACGAGATTTATTTGTACTTCACTTCAGTGTACACAAATATTTCAAATCTTTGATCGACATACATTTTTTGTTTTGTTACATAAACTAAGTATGCTGCAATCTGTTATTCAACTCAGTTTAAGAGTGTTTTGAACTCAATTTAAAAGATTCCTGTTTTACTTGTTTGTAATTTTTTAATTTTCAGTTTTTATTATTAAAAAGAAAAATATATTTTCTTATTTAATTTAATTTTTGAAAAACTTATTGCTAAAACACAAACAGAGTAGCGCTAGGACCCCCTCGTTAGCAGATCTTTCAAGATAGTTACCAAATTGATAATTATTTTACGAAAGACTTTTGTCGTGAGTTGAAAAACAGTTGCCACAATTGCCCTATAAGTACGGTGACCATAAATATGGGTTCAAAATGAAGGACAATTTTTCAAAAATATGCCTACATATATTTACGTAGTATAAAAATATCAAAAGAGTATTTATGATTCAAAATTCTTAATACATTTTAAGCTTTAAAAATGAATCACGTTTTCTCCATCGATATTAATCTGTTTTTACATGAATATTTATAAAAGTATAGTAAAACATATTATAATAACAAAAGCACGAAAAGTGAAAATCTTTAAAGGATTATTTTAAAGGCAAATTTTGAGTCGTTTAAAACGAAAACAATACCCTTTTTGTTGTTGTTTGGTACTTTTCGCAGTTATTTATCAAAAATCGACGTCATGAATCGACGTAAACGGCGAGTTACAAAGGCTGCATAGCATCTACATTTCTGTTCCGATTTTCATTATCTTTGGCTCAAAATTTACTGTAATGATATATCTCCTTTATCGAATTTTTAAACTAATGAAAAAAATTATCGAATAAAACTGCGTGTTTGATTGAAAATCTCACTTTTTTCGACTTTGACGACAAAATGCAAATGATCGCCTGTAGCACTAATAATTTTCATTGAAGTCGCCACAAGTTATATATTTTGTAAGAGGCACATCAATACCCTTCGATATGTTAGTCGCTTACGTTGATTAAGAGATTTTTTTATGAGATATTGAAGATAAGCTACGAAAAGTACCAAAAAACACTTTTTTGAAAAAATCCATCCATTGTCCGATAATTTTAAAATAACGATGAAAATGCGGGACAAATGCAGGACACCTGGAAAAAATCAGTACATTTTCAGGTTTTTCAGGTTTGAAAAACTACGCAGGACCGACCTTTGAAAAACAGTACGGTCCTGCAAAAAACAGAACGGATGGTCACCGTACCTATAAGGCATAGATGACTAAGACATAGAAAATATATTGCAACACTTCTTAGAAAATATTTAGCAAATGTCTTTCTTTCTGCGATTTTTTTATGAAATTTCACTTCTTCTGTGCGTAAGGCCTCCACGCACTCAATTTTTTTTTAATTAGGTAAGATAGGCTTTTGTACGTACGTACTACATCAACTATAAGAACTTTCCTGTGGAGCAAAGCTGAAAATTAATGGCTCATTCTGTGTGTCGGCCTAATTTGAATAAAAAAAAACCGAACTTTCGTTTTTGTTTGCGGCCGAAAATTCGCATTCGATCTGCCACTAGTTTTTAACATTGCAGAAAATTCCCTTTTCTACGCTATAAAAAACAAAATGTTTATTAAAATTAGTGAAACCTCCCAAGTGATGGTGCGCATTTACTTCCGTGGCGGTAAAATTTAATTAAAAACCAAACGCTGTAAAAATCCTTTAATTTTTGTAGACATTGTAAGTATTAGTTGCGTTCTACAACACAAAAAATTTTAATAGTTTTTCTAATTTTTATAAGCTGGCGTTCGATAATGACAAAAAATTATCCATCAGTCAAAAATTGAGAGCAAACGTTTATTTTGCTGCAAGAGAAACGTTCATTTTGTGCTTGAAAAATTTTAGCCAGCAAAAATTATCCATCACGAAAACATATGATCTGACATGAACATATGGTTGCAATTTTTGTAAACAAACAAAATTGAATTTTTCGAGTTTGTATTTATATGCTTTTTGGCTGCCTGCTATATGTGACTTTATAATAGTGCTAACTAGTTTTTACTTTCAGAAATGTTCCTGGCGTACATTGCACGTTCATTTTCCTTTTTTCTTCCATGGTAATAATCAATGATTACGAAACAAAGGACAAAAACTAAAAAAGAAACGATCGCACTTTCGTGCAGGGTTGCATTCATAGCGGCAAACTCGATCGCCAACACACATCGCTTCAATTGCTTTTTAACTGTCACTGCATGAACCTAAAAATACATAAAACCAAAAAAAAAAACTTTAATAAAGTTTTCATGCGCCCACTCGCTTTTCGGTTATTAAAATAAAATATAGTAAAAGTAATGATTTAAAGCGCGCAAAAGTAAAGTGTTTCATATCACCGTTATAGCCGCATTCAAAAGTGCACAACGTCACATCGAATTGTAAAATTGCAATTGCAATAATAATAAAAAAGCAAAGCAACGCAATGATTGTAGCTATCAAACCAACGCTGACAGTGACTCATTAATTTGACGCACTACTTCCTTGGCGGCTGCCCAAAGCACGCGGCACAAAGCACTTAACATATGTATATGTACAAGTTACTCGTGCGGGTCTAACCAACACACATATCGTCGTAAAGTTCCTCCTGTTGCGGCGCTTTGTCGACGCAGCAGTTGTGTCATTAGCAGCGCAGGCGGTGCAGTGCTCATTTGTTTATTTGTTGTTGTTTTTCTACTTTTTATGATTTCCATGTCCTGAGCAACAACTACTTACCAGTTCAGCCCACACACGTTTGACCGCGCGCATTATTGTTTTCTTTTTATATTATCTTTATTATTTATTGTCGACATTTTGTTTAGTTTGCAATTTTTTTTTTTGCCATTGCCTGGCTCTACTGCTGCTCGTAGTCAGCGTTTGGTGAAGACTCTTCAGCGCATGTCGTGTATCGCTGGTAGTATTTGCTAGATGCTGCGTAATTGGTTGCTGACTGCCTTTATTTAATGGTTTTATTATCAGTGGATTTTTTTCCTGCAGACAATGAGGTAATAAAACATTTTTGCTTGCGTAACTTAAAGCTTTGATTGATGGCAGTATTTCCATAATATTTTCTGTGGGACACCAGAGTCTAACCTATTAGCTTAGTTTGCACTAATTTAGCAATTAACCAATCTACCATTTAGATTAGTTAAAGAGTGTCCCTAAGCCAATATTCAAAAGATACCTTAGGATTCGAAAGTCTCATCGGCTTCAAGGCAGAGCCGACACTCTGATTCTGTGAACGCACTATTCGTTGCTTGCGAAATCGCAGTCGGTTGACAACAGTCAGGTACCAAGAGGGTATCCTTTTTTCATAATTTTTTTTTTCAATAGAATAATATCCTTCCTGTTGAAATGGTATCCGAGGCGACTGGCGGCGAGGAAGATGTGTGAAGTGTTTAACACTTTGTCATTGAAATCAGTGTCGGATCGATCCTAGCTCTGTGGACGCTTCTTCAAAAAAAAAAACACGGTACTTAGTCCCTTTATATGTAAATTGATGAAACGGAAGCGATGGCCCTGTTCTGTACTTCCAAGATATCTTTCGAAGCTACCGGTTAAACGGTGTTATCTAGTCTGCTCGTTCGTTCAAAATACTTTGACCCTTTACTACTGTAGCGCGTCTTGGAACTCAAGCTTTACTAACGTAAGGTACATATATAGTATATTTCGGAACAAATTTGCATTATGTTTCGTCCATAGTTGATGCAGAAAGTTTGCAAAAAGTTAACTCTTGGCTTTGAAAATGGCCCTAATAGTACTTCCCATTGTTTTGAGGAAAAGTTTTATTTTCATATTCCTGACCATCGTCGAAACTCCTACTTCTGAACCCTTTACGAGGGTGCTGAAATGTAAATGGTGACCGTGCATTGAATATAAAAAAAGGACTGAATCAAGATGGCATGCGAACACGGTACCAAAGGCGATAGTGAATGCCTTCCCAGATAGAGGAGCAAAGATGAAATCAAAAGTGCTAAAAGTAGCTGAGCCTATCATAGCGTCGGGATAGCTTCTTCGCAGGCAAGTAGGCGTAGTGCGATGACAAAACCTGCGAGTCAAAGGCCAATAGTGAAACCGGTTCAAGGTAAACCACAAAGCAGAATGCAAGTGGCAATGTGGTTGCATAGACGGGCTCATCCAAGGAAACTCCTGTCAATCTGCCTTTGCGAAGCCTGACCAGAAGTCACACGCAGCTAAAAACAGGTTACCACTGAAAAAGCTAACTGCCAGTATCTTCCTTAGATTCCCAAAAAAGAATAGCATACCAACGCGATTTTTTGCTGCGAATGATTGTCATAAGCCAGAAGAGAAAGACCCATAGGCGACCACTAGCCGGAGAAATAGATCTGTGGAAATCGTAACCAATAATCCGAAGAAGGCCTGCATTAATAGAGCTGCTCGTCAAAGCACATATCCTGGTTGAAGATTGCTAACAATTTAAATGGGTTAAAGCTAGATGGCTTGCATCGTGGTCGTAATCCTACGCAATAATCTGGCACCTTTGCAAACTTGCGAGGGAGCACAATGGTTCCAAAGCAAAATCAGGGTTACGAGAGTAGTTTGTTCGACGACATTCTATACAAAAGCGCTTGCCAGTGTTAGTGAGCTCTGCTGTCGTGGCGTAACTGGAGGCAGTCGACTTTAAAGATTTTCCAGTACGACCAACAGTCCAAGCTTGCAGGAGGCGGTACGTGCGTAATACTTTGGACAGATTGAAAAAGATGTGACATACTCTTATTATAAGACCACCTTAAAGAGTAAGTGGGTATCTAATGGAAACCTGTTATGCAGAATTCAATGTTTCATCTTGACTGGCAGATAAGGCACAACTAGCTCACATATCGGCATTTCGCTATTTTTTCTTAAATGCAAAAAATTTATCCTTCTATAAATCTAAATCATATGAATTGGTAGTAAAAAGCAAACAATAGTTAGGCGGGCTCTATTTCGTTGCGTTAATCAAATTGAATTGTGGCATCACCATTATTATCAATCAGTAAAATTGTTATCCATAATAGGGGCGTGTCTACGTCGATTACCAAAGTAATATTGTCAGTATTTTTTTTTTAATTGCCGTCTCTGCGTCGCTTAAAGCGATTTGCGCTGCTAGTAGGTATGTATGTATATGTATTATACAATATACATATTATTAATTTAATTACAAATATTTTACATTTCGTTTTTTACGCACTATTTTTTTGCTGCTTTGGCTGACAGCTCGCTGACTGCCTATGAAGCCAATTCGCAGTTGAGCCGTCAAGTTGTGTTTTTTTTCTAGTTTTGTTTTGTTGATTTTCTGTGGTCAACACAGCCGAAAAGGGGGAAGGCGATGTCGCCGCTGCCGTTTAGAGAAAATAAATATGTATGTAGAAGGAGGGTAGGCACCTGTGCCGAAGCAATGTTGTGGTTAATTTGCGCCTTTTGTTTTTTGTGTTGCCCATTTGTTTTATGTGTGTGTTTTTTTTTTTTTGTTCACCCATTTTATTGTCACCCATTTTATTGTCACTGCGTCGTTTATTGAATTTTGCACATTTCGCCTCCCCACAACAAAAGTAAACAAATATTTGCTGCTGTGACACTCTCTTCTTCTACAAATGTTGGCTCTCCTGCATTTTCCGATTTTTTCGCCCACTCTGCACTTGCCGTCACATTTGTGCGCATTTTAGCTGCTTTCTCACCTTTCCATTAGCTCGCTCTCATTTTCTTACTTATGCAGCGCTCTTACGCTCAACGGTTAGGCTATATGCCGCTGCCGCACTGTGAGCACTCGTACATTCTGCAATAACTTTTTCGTTGCAGTTGCAGCGATTGTCGCCTGCGTTACCGCTGTGTTGTGTGTGTTGGCGTCAGCGCGGCAAGACGGCAGCACCAAATCAGCTGCAGTTCGTGCAGTGTCAGCTGTAGCCGCAACTGTCGAACGGCTGCTCAGATGCAATGATTGTTGTTATAGTTGTTGTTAGTTTAACTTTTTGTTGCTGTAAATGTCGCCCACTTTTTTTGCCTGCGGTTGCCTTAGTTATCGCTTTGGCATCAACTCACTCAAAAATTCATCGACTCGATTCGGTTGATATTTTAGTATTCGCGTTTTTTTTTCCACGTTTTAGTATTTGCTGCGGCTTTGAATTTTCCTAGTATTTCGCACACTTTTTTGCCGCAGCCGCCACAGCAAGCTCTTGCCGCCTACAGCCCACCATCGCTCCTACCACACACACCACCTTGCTCCATGCTCTATGCCATATGCCAACAAGTGTTGCCACCGCTCACTCGCACGCCAGCATTTTGCACATTTGCACACTTGTGGCGCACCAGCGCGCTCCATAATTATTACAATTTCATTGGATTATCGTTCAGTTTCCATTGAGTTTTCCACGCGTTCGTATCGTGCGGCGCTCTGGTGTCGCGTTGACCCGCGTGACGCGCGCGCTTCATTGTTACTCCATAATACACGCCTCCTGTTTTTGTGTTTTACGCGCACATAAATGCACAGACATACATACATACAAAGATAGTGAAGAAGTGCCGCCATTCGAATGCCAAGTGGCGGTCGCATTGAAGTCCTTGAGGATTTAAATATTAAAGGATTATCTATCGTTTTTTTTTCGCTAAACAAAATAAATTTGTGTTGCAAGCATTATTTAAGAAGTAACGAGTGTGTTCACGCGCTGATTTCGATTTTCGTTTTGCGCGCGTGTATCCTGCTTGGGGATAGTTGTATTTTTTTTGTTTACTTTTTGATCCTTGTTAAGTGATAAATAGTGCCAGCAGTGCACTTTCACGAAAGCGTAATGGAAAAATTTATTTTTATATTTTTTGTTGTTTAAATTGCAGGAGTATTGTTGCGGAAAGGGATAAAGGATTTATGTAGTATAAAAAAAAAATAATCACTTGTCAAAAATAAATTAAGGAACAACTTTTACGGGAATTAAAACTTGAAATGAAATTGAAAATAAAATGATTAATTTGTAAAATATTTAAAGCTTATAACTTGGCAAAAATTTGAAAAATAGAAGATTAAAAAAAGATTTATAATTTACTTATATTTGAAGTAATAAAATTAACACCGCGCGACAAAATCCAAAAAATTTCAAAACACAGGAAACAATCAATATACTCACAAGACTAGGGGCCAAATATGTGTAGTAAAATTATGTTTTTAGTTTCTCTCTCTGCAGTCAGGATCATCTTTAAAAGCACTTTGGAATTTCCAAGATATGATCGATTAGAAAATTATTTAAAAAAATGCAGTGCAATGTAGAATAACAACATAGCATATATAAAAGAAAACATTATCAAGAATTAAAAAATAGGGGTTTTCGTTTCACAAGGACGAATGAGTATTGAAAATATCCTTTTAATAATTTTAATACTTTTTCTAAACTAATAAACAATTTTTATTGCATTTGGGAAAAAACAACAACAGTTTTATAAAAGGTAATTTTTCATAGAAAACGGTCTTAAGCTCAATACAAGTTTTTAATATGATTTTATTAGTCCAAAAACTAACAAAAAAAAAATAAACTAATAAAGTTAGGACCAAATTTGAGGCTGTGTTCGTGTATGTATTAGTCCTTAACATATAATTTTTGGAAAAATAAAATTGGATATTCTCAAGGATAAAATTTTAAAAGGATATTTTCAATATCAACTCGTCTTTGTGCACCAAAAATAGAAATATTTTTTAATTCCAAAGAATTTTCTCCTTTATTTGATACCCATATTCTGATTCTACATTGTACTGAATATTTTAAATAATTTTTTGAATAATCATATATTTGAAATTTCAAAATCCTTCGGTCAGAGAGTTAGTTTTGGGAATGTATGGATTTTTTGTGTGTAAAATTTACCGTCGCACAGTGCAGTGAAACAAAGAAGCATTTTGAACATAAAAACCAAGCTACAATGAGCCGTATGAATAAATACTAAGCAATTGCTTTTTCTTAAAATTTCATACCTTTTACTTCAATTTTGTTTGAATAATCGAACAAAAGGTCCGAAATTTTAAGAAAAAACAATTGCTTATTTCTTACTCATACGGTCCAATATTGAATATAACTACACTGACGAGCAAAACTGAGTACATGATGATTTTTTCTTAAATAATTACAATGTTTTTCAAATAAAATGTTTTTTTTTGTAATTCTTTTATAAAAATATTGTTCGTGCTTTTACGAAAACCTGTTAATTAAAGGTTCAAATCTTATACCGAGTTTTTAAAATTTCCTCGAATTTTTCTCAAAATTTTGAGCTTGTTAATCAGAATTTTTACAAAATTTTCAAGGCTTATGAAATTTTAATAAAATACATAATTAAGTGCAAGTTTTGGGCGGCGAAAAATCGCATCTATTTTTAATATTTTTTTTTTTACGCCAGTTTTATAAATTTTGAACGCCAGATTTTAGAAATTCCACATGTTATACGAAAAAAAGCAAAAGCCATCAAAAAAAATTAAAAAAATCAGCGCAATTTTTTAGCCGCTCAAAGCTTGATTTTACTTTACTAAAATTTCATAAATCTTGTAACTGCATTTCCAAACTTTTCATAAAAATTCTGATTAAAAACTTCAAAATTTTGAGGAAAATTTGTGGATTTTTTCTAAATTAGGTTTGAAACTTTGATGGATAAGTTTTTCGTTAAAGCGTTAACAAAACTTTTATAAAAAAAATAACAAAAAAATTCTTCATGAAGATAATTGTACATAAATATTTAAGAAAAGTCATCATGTACTCAGGTATGATCGGCAGTGTAGCTATGCGTTTCGCGCAAATCCTTGCAATATTTCAAATATCCATACTAGTAGTTATTTATGTAATTAAAAGTTTGCGATTTCACAATAATGTGGCAGACCAACACGCATTTCGAAGAAAAACTTCTTCAGCCCATTTCACGCTTCGCGGCTATGCAAAATTGCCGAATTTGGCGTAGTGTGCAGCTGGAGTTGATCCCACTGATTTGTTGGCCATTTTCGAATAGCAGCGTCGTCACGCCGTATTTCATCGAAAACGACAAAGGCGACGCCGCAGCCGTCAATTCTCAGCGCGCCATGCCACCAGTATTAATGACATTTTTTTGGCCTGAAATTTAACATTTTGATCTGCACGATATGTGGTTTCAACAAGACGGTGTTAAATGTCACACCAAGCGGCCAATTATGGCGCTAGTATCATAGAAATTTCCAAGAGCTTAATTTCGCAATTCGGCGATGTGACATGACCACCAATATGCTGGGAGTCAGTGCCGATTGATTACGCGGTTTATGCGCACAATCCCACAACTGTTAGGCAATTTAATGTTATGATACTTCAAGTTATGGCGCGATTTATTGCATGACTTTTTTTCATATGAAATAAAAATTCCACCGAATTTAAATACGCTCCAAAGGCGAATGTAGATTTACTGGCAAAAAAATTTTATTTTACAGTTGATATTTAAAAATTTTTTCTTAAATTTGCTGTAAGTACCTAAGAATGGTAACTATATCGAGCCCTAACCGCCAAAATAACGTAAGCGCCATTTTTTCAAAATTTTATTTTTGATGCAGAAATATTCCTAGAGCATCTAGATGCATTTCTGCATCAAAAATAAAATTTTGAAAAAAATGTCGCTTACGTTATTTTGGCGGTTAGGGCTCGATATATATCACAGTTTATAGTACCAAAATGAACTTATGTATTCTAAAAAGGCCAATATATTTGCATTTAAATAACTTTTAAGTGTTTTAAATGCTGCTCTGTGACCATTAACTTCAAATTGAAAAAAAAACGCTTAAAATCGCCAATCTGGGGAAAACTGAGAAATAACTTTTCTATATACAATCCAGACTTTCAGAAAAACTTGATTTCATCAATGCCCCAGCTGACTGCCGAATAGTGTTATGTATTGTAGTTACCTCTACTTAACACAGATTTGGCAGATACTGATGTATTCTTCCGAAGTCTCACTCAGCATTGATGAAAAACAATCTTGACGTGGTCAAATAGATGTATTTTGTGACAATTAGATCTATTAGATTTTCATTCTAATAGATTATAAATTTAATATGCAGCAGTTCGTGGCCGCCATATAGTCCATAAAACTGCAGCCCCCAAAATCACCCTTTTCAAAGCGATCCATTTTGTCAAACTTCTTAACATGGTGACGCATAACTATAATAAACAAAACAGTCATTTTGAAAGTTTTAAAACGAGAACATACTTTCTTAATCCTTACGAAGAATCCAAAACAGAAAAGTTCGAGTTTCTTGCAAATATGGTCATGGTTAAATGGTCAACTGTCTTAGAAAAATCTAAAAAGCAAAGAAGAGTCAAGTCATTATTGTCAAAATTTAACCTTAATTCGTTAAGTATTTTCATCACAGCAGTGGAACAACTTTTTGCTCTATACCCGGACTGAGGCGGGGATAATAATTTATTTTACTGAATAAATGGCGTTAATTGCGCTGCCATCAAGGACTCACACACAGTGTTGCCGCTTTATAAATATTTTTTCTACCAAAATGCCAGCTTCAAATCTACCAACATTCCAACAACAGTCGAAAAAAAATAAAATAAAATATTCCGACGAATTGATAACCTTCTCCTTTTTTTGAAGTCGGTTAAAAAGATTATGTTCCAAAAAGAGCGGTTCATGAAAAGCTTAATCAGTCGCGATCAAAATTGTGTCACTTTCGCTCGTAAAACTGTGGTCCAAGAAAGAAGAAGCTTAATAAATGGTGGCAAAACCAAGATCGACTATCCGCCCACCGAGAGAAAAAGATTTCTGCCTGAAATTATAAAAAAATGAGGTTTTGAACTTAGAAAAAGCATTCTTATTTTCGCATTTTGCTATAGTGGGCCTAGAAGGGAACCAATTTTAATGAAGCTCTATTTACAGCGTGGCGACGAATAACTGTTGCGCAGTTTTTTTTTAATAGAAGGATCCTTTATAGATTTTGCCAAGAAAGTAATTTATTGTTAATTTTCCACAGATTTTACTTTAGTTTTATTAATTAGTTCTAAAGCTTTAATCCTTATTTGCATTTGCCAGCAGTTTAAACTTTGGGCGATAAGTACATGCAAGTTTTTTTCAGGTGTATTTTTTCTTAGGCTTTGCATAAAAAAGACAAAAAAAAAATTAAAACTGTATAGAGCTGGTCGAATGAATGGCCGTCCTAGTCACCAGTTCCGAGTCCATTCGATTTCTGAGTTGGACAAAAGGCGGAATAAAAACGACTCAAAACGGAAGAAATTAAGCGACGAAGTCTTGCGTGCCGTTTGCGCTTTTCTCTCAAAATGTTTACCGCTGGTAAGCCCAAATAAAGGTTAAAATTTAAAAAATAATTAATAACATGAATGTAAAATCTGTGAAAAATTATAAATAAAAACTTTTTTGGCGAAATCTATAAAGGATCCTTTCATTTTTCAAATTTTTCAATTAAAAAACTGACCTGAATGGATTAACAGAAAAAGTGTTTTGCTCCATTATTTGTTTCATATATGTTGCGTTTGAGTTGTTTGTTTCATAATGGTGTTGAATTGACTTATACTTATCGTTTCTTTGAAATAAATGAAGTCTAAAAAAATCTTCTGGCAAAATCTACCTAATTTGATGTAATTCTACCAAGACGGTAACACTGCTCACATACCTTTGCAAGCACTGGCAATATAATGGTCGGGTTTCATGGTCTCATTCTTTTTGCCGACTGGGAGTAGGACCGCTTTTTTCCACTCAGAGGCGAAAACGTGAAGTCGTAAAACAATGATTGGCTATATGAGTATACGTACCTGTAATGAATGGCAGCACTACATATTTAGTTTGATGAAGTTCAGTGAACTCCCATCTTCATCAAACAGCCTAATACCAAACAGTGCTTTCATAACTTCGCATTCGCTAACTCCCACAAATTGAAATAACTCGTATTTTATCAGAAAAGAAGCTCAAAATCATTTTGAAATAACTACTTTACCAAATCACAGTTAACATCATTTTTCTCCATATCAAATAAAAGTTTAAGTGAAAGACAAATAAAAGACGACCGCTTGAGTCTTTAAAACTACAACGAAAAAATTGGTATCTTAAAAATTTATAAACAATTTTTCTCAGCACTTTAAGCTGGTATGAACGGAAATACAACAAATAAGTAATGAAGAAAAAATCCTATCAATTACAGTAAAACTCAACACCATCGACAGATAATTCGGTTTATCCTTTTAATCAATGCGGCGCCATGGACAAGCGCACATTGGCCTTCAAATCAGCTCATTAACCGGCTGACTAGCAATTTGCTCTGCTGCTAATGTATTTGTTGTTTTTTTTTTTTTTTTTTTTTGCATTTAATCTCGTTGTTGTTGCCACATTTATTCGTTCGTTTGGTCGTTCAGTTGACTTTGCAGCAACTACATACTTGTGTATGTGTGTATATATGTATATATGTATGTGCATAAACTACCATATGTTGCCACTTGTTGCCTGGCTGCACACTGCATTGCAGCATTTTGTTGAATGGCGGTAACACACATTGTCACATACAACGAAACACAAGGTATATAGTATGACTGGGTGAGGCATGGCATAAAACAAAATGCCGCACTTAAACCCATCTGCACTCTGGCTTTACCTCAATTATGTACAATAAAAAAAGTCTTAAAGCAGCTGAATTGGCTAAAGTAGCATTTCTTTACGACGCTTTATCAGCTTACATTTATGTATGACGGAATTTGTTTTAATCTTGTTATGTATTTCTTTCGGGTAAACGCACATTTTAGCGTTTATTCAATGTTTTTTTTTTTATATATTTGAAGTTGGCATCATTTTTGTGATAAATTTTTATAAGCATGGAAAAATCGTTTATATCTTTATTTATGTAATATTGCAAAAATATGAAATTAAAGAGCAAAACAAGCGTCAACTGCCATAATGAAGAATGCCTTTTAACTTTACTACTTTCTGTCGAAGCAGATTATAATTACAAAATGTGGAAAAAAATCACGAAATAACCCTGCAATGGTTTGCACGAAATAACCCTGCAATGGTTCCCGAAATCTTAAGGAAATCGTTAGGAGTATATCATTTCTGTAACGATTTTTTTACGAATTTTCAAAGAAAATTATATGAACCCTGCAAAAAATGCGACTAATCCGGGATGACTCCGGGAGCAATCGCAAAGGAACATGCGACTAATACCACATTTGATCTCTTTATATGGAATGAACTGTTCGCTTTTGTTCGAGCATGTCCTATGAAGAGACTAATTGTTCACCTTTATACCCGAACGGGTATAAAAAGCGACTATTCACTTTTAAAAAATAAAAATAAAAATTTGCTGAGATTCGAACCGGGGTGCTCAGTTTTGTTAGGCGAATACTCTCTCTGTGTGCCAACGCCGCACATGAAATTTCATTTACTAAGTGCGTACATATAATTAAATCGTTAATAGTACCCGTTAGAGATGAGTCGGGGACTAATTGATCTCCAATTATACCCATAAGGGATGAGTCGAGACTAATTAACCTCCATTAGTACCCGAATGAGACTAGTTGGGACTAATTAATACCCAATTGTACCCGATTGAGAGTAATCCCGGAATACTCTCTTTAAAGATTAGTCGCACAATTTTTTGCAGGGAAGTGGTTGACACGAACTCGTAAAGAAATTTCTGTACGAAAAATAAAAAAAATTCTGGAAAAAAATCTGAAAGATATTCTTCACATAGCAGCATTATTGTCGTTGCTTCACAGATTTTCTTCCGAAATTTCGTAAAAGAATGGAAGTGTGCGTAATTTATTTCATTTTAGAAAATTCGGCAAAAAACCGAATTAAATCTTAACGAATTCTTTAAAATTTCTTTACAATGCAGAATACTCTGAAAAAATGGTTTGCAGGGAATACACCAAAAAAAAAACTAAGTGTAGGTTATACCGTGCGACAAAAACAAAAAAAAAATTCGAAACACACGAAACAATCAATCTATGGGCCATAGAAATTTAATATATAGAAAAACTGCGTTTTTAGTTTATAACTCTGACGTCAAAATTTTTTTTAAGGACTTTGAAATTTTCAAGATATGATTAATTCCAAATGTTATTAAAAAATCGGTGTAATGTAGAATAATATTATGGATACCAAATGAAAGAGAACATTTTGTAGAATAAAGACATTAAAGTTTTTCGGTTTACAAGGACGAATAGGTTAGAAACATGTTGAAAATTCCCTTTTAATTAATTTTATTTTTTTAAGCTAAAAAAGGTAGTCCTTAACGTCGATATAATTTTTCAGAACTAAATATTGCAAATTTTTAAGGATATTCAAAGGACAAAAGTTCAAAGGACATTTTCCATACCCATTCGTCCTTATACATCACAAAATTTAATATTTTTAAATTCTACAAAATTTTCTCTTTTATTTGATACCGATATTCTTATTCTATATGGTATTGAATTTTTTTTTTAATAATTTTTTTAATTAATCTTATTTTTGAAATTTCATAGTCATTTAAAAAAATAGTGACGTCGGAGAAAAAACTAAAGCATTTTTACTAAATTTTTTGCACATAGTTTTTCGAAAATATTGTTTTTTTTTGTGTGTGGTCGAGACCAACATGGAAAGAGGTTTCTTATAGCTCCTGAACTCTCCCTTTTTTTATAAAAAAACTCCGGCTTTTTCATAATTAATACACTTACATTTGTATCTATTAATAGTTTGGCTATTTTAAAAATCCCATTTGTTCGAGAATAAATTTATTTTTGGGAAAATTTACATATTTGGCAACTTTTGTAGAAATGTTTGATATTAGCGATGGTCAAAGTTGAAAAAACGAAGAAATATAGGGATATTTTTGAGGTTACCTGATGACAACTCCCAACAATCTTAAGTTTAAAATATACATACACTGTCGGAACAAAGTATTGGCACAGCAAGTTTATCACAATATATGCAACAATTTTCATTCTAATTCATGAAAATTTCCAACTTTTTAATCAGATTTTTTGAGTATGCAGATTTGTAGTCCAATCAATTTTATTATAATAAAGTGCAAGTTTTAAGTAGCTAGGAATTACCGTTGATTTTTTTTCACGCAGCCTCTTCCATACAAAAAATTTTTTTCGAAAATACTTTATATGGAAAAAATGCAAAACAGCTTCAACAAAAAAAAATTCTCAAAAATCAACGCGATTTTTGACTATCTTCATCTTTGTAGGAATTTTCGAGCCGCATTTAGAACCTTAAGAGGTTTTTTGTTTTGACTTAATCATTTTTCGCATTTTATTCTCGCATTTTCAGCAATTTTTGGGCTTATTTAAATCTTAACGGAATAACTTATGACCTAGAAAGAAAGCCCAGCTTATGGTGATTGTAGTGAAATTCGGTATTTTTTTCATTTCACAAATGAAAATCTTTAATATCGACTTTTAAAGTTACTCATACGCCCCACTCATCGTTTTCGTAACACTTTGCACACTGTGCAATTATTTAAGTAAGAAAAAAGTTTAATCAAAAATTTGCACATAATTTTCGCAACTTCGCTTCTCATTGCCATAAAGTTCCATATTTTATTACACTTCCTTTTTATGCCAACTTTTCATTTTTCTCTTCCTTCGGCGTGCTACCAAATACTTCGTAGCTTCATTATTTTTTCCAATCAACATTTATTATTCAAATAAGTTTCCTTTACAGCAGATAAGTTTACACTCATTTATTATTTTTGTTTGCCAATAACCACAACAACAACAATGAACCAAATTTTACAATCACCAATTTTTCCGACAGCGCATTTTATGCGAAAGTTCCCACTGTGAATATTCGTAAAGTTAATTGCAGGTATTTTGGAGCGTCATAATAAATATGTGATATGCGAAAAATACACAAAAGAGCCAATAACAAATACAATATATTTAGTATATAAATAGTAACAAATCA
This sequence comes from Rhagoletis pomonella, assembly GCF_013731165.1. Classification (NCBI taxonomy): domain Eukaryota; kingdom Metazoa; phylum Arthropoda; class Insecta; order Diptera; family Tephritidae; genus Rhagoletis; species Rhagoletis pomonella. Next base: position 57,134,434 of record NW_023458560.1, read on the forward strand.
TTTTGATACATAATGAATTTTTGAGTGTGAATGTGCTTTCACAGTTAATAAATTGCAGTGGCAATAAATGTCTTGTTATTTTTTTTGCCTCACCTTCTCTCCATGTCATACACTTTCATGTTCGCTCAAGTGCTTTGTACACTTTAAGGCGATTTGAAAGACTTATGGGGAAATTTTTCGGATTATTTTTGTTAGTTTTTATTAATTTTGCGATCAACTACTTATTACATAAGTTCGATTAGTTGACTGGCAGCGGTACATTCGTACGATTTTTTTTTTACAATATCAAAAAATTTTCCATTAAATTGCAGAAAAACATCTTGTTTTCAGGTGATTCGATTAGACATGCATAAATCTACGTTTCTTTAAAAAAAAAAAATAATTTGATAATTCCTTTGGTATCAAAGTTATGGGCTACGAGTATGCACTGGACATGTCACGCTATTTGGAAGTTCAAAGGTGGTTCGTGGTTGTTCTCAGTTTTAGATTTTTGATACTTTTTACTTATAAAATCTTGTATCCAAGTTTTTCGATTGTTCAATTTTACACACAAAAAAATTATCATTTTTAAATTTAGTAAAACTACGTCTTTTGTTTTTCTCTCCGGCGTCAGGGTTTTTTCAATGGACTTTGAAATTTTAAAAATATGATTACTTCAAAATTATTATTTTATTAAATTATTAAATTATTTTAAAAATTCATTGCAATGTAAGCTAACGGTTTAGGTATCAATTTAAAGTGAACATTCTGTAGAATGAAAGCATATTATAGTACATAAGGACTAGTAGGTATTAAAAATTTCTTTTTAAAATTTTATTCTTGAATATACTTGAAAATTTGCAATATGTATTTAAAAAAAAAACTAATATTTTAAGAACTAATGTACCACTACTTGTTAAGAAATTAACCTCGAATTTCGTCTTTCTAAATTTATAAGCTAAAAAAAATTTAATTAATTAAAAGGACATTTTCGATACCTATTCGTCCTTGTGAACCTTTCTGACTTTTTGTGTTGTTTTAATAAGAATAGATTTTTGAATGCCTTTTAATTTGTAGTTAATTCAATTTTCTTTTAATTTTTCGATTATCTTACGTGTTAATATTTAGATGTTATTGTTTTAAAACTCAAATTTTGTTTACTTAATTTAGTTTTAAGAAACTTATATTTTTCCTCTTTTATTTATTTTCTTTTTTTCATGCTTTAATTTAAGTTTCTTTTTGTTTTTATATTTTATTGTTTTAAGTTTTATTTTTTTATTTCAATTAATATTTAGATTTTTATATTTAATTTTATTTTTAGGAACCCTTTTTAGTTTTTTTTTTTTAATTTAATTTTCTTTTAATTTTTAGATTCTTTTTGTTCATTTTTATACCCGAGCGCACTTGTGCACAAGGGTATTATAACTTTGTTCACATAACGGTTGTTTGTAACAGGCAAAACGAATCGAGATAGATATAGACAAATGTATACATAAATGATCAGAATGAAAAGAGAAATCGATTAAGCGGTGACTGTCTGTCCGTCCGTCCGTCCGTCCGTCCGTCCGTCCGTCCGTCCGTCCGTC